>NC_056744.1:1573900519-1574165519 GCF_019279795.1 Protopterus annectens
TTATTCTTTTCAGTTTTTCCCTTTGAAAATAACTGTTCTCCTTCCTGTTTCTCTTTTCCTCCAGTCTCCACTGTATATTTTATTGCTTGTCATATATTTAACTTAACTGAGGCATGATCTGAGTCTCCACATCCTTTATCAAGTTTTTGTACTCTTTTGATGCATACATCCTGTCTAGTCTTGAAAAGGAATTGTATTCTCCTGAATAATATTTATAATCATTTGTCTCCTGCGACCTGTCCATTATACCTGCTTGTCCACAAAGTTTCATAATCTTGGTTGCTGAACGTATACTAAGCCAACACGTGACTAGAGATAGGAGATTCTGCAGGTAGGGATGACTGCAATTAGGGCTAGAGAGAATAGACAAGTTGTGGTTGGAATTTACTGGAGGAAGCTGGAAAAGGAACCAAGGTTTGAGAACAAATAATTAGAGAAGGAAAGGTAATAGAATGGGAAGAGGCAAAGAAGACATTTGGATTGCAGGGTAGCGACTGCCTTCTGATATCAGAATATAGACAAAGAGAAAGTTATAGGAGTATTCCATATGAAAGGCATGCACTGGTTGAGCTTTTAATTGAACCCAGAACAGAAGCTGCTGTTAAAAAAGGATAACTAGAAGGGTATATAAAACATTGCATGATAACTATATGAATTAATCAGAGGAGGTCTGAAAAAATTGAGATGAGACATTAGATATGCAATTTACAAAGAAACAATGGGAAGACATATGTATGGCTCCCAAATATGTAGCAAAGTCTGGAAGGTTTAGGAATTTTGCCAGGAAGTGTTTGCATAGATACTTTTATGCTACAATTAGACTCCAAAGAATTTTTCCTCAGGTAGATGGCAAATGTTGGCGGTATGATTGGGAAGAAAGGGGTAACTAGGAACATATGTTTTGGAAATATAATGAATTGGCAGACTTAAATTTCATATAGAGTACTCTGTCAAGAATACTGGGTGCGCAAATGAGTGTAACTAAGGAAATTATTTTTTTGAGATGGGATACAGTATCTGAACTGACTAGACATGGTGAGCCCTTGTTAAATTTAATTATTGTGGCTGCCAAAAAACAATTATTAGAAAATGGAAATCAAAATATAAACCAATTATACCTGAAGTAGTGAATATTATAACAGAGATAAAAGAACAGAAGTGTAATCTTTAAAAAAGTGTATGAGTAAATTACATAGAAAATGGCAATTGTGAGAACAATACATGCAGATAAATGTTTTGGAAGAGGAATGAGGTTTAAGAGAAGGTAAGAACTGAATAATTTATGTAATGTTGCTTAGATTATACATCATATATATAGTCATATATTCTATAATGTTTGTAAATGTGAACTTGTTCATATGATTTGATATAAATGTAAGTTCACCTATTTCACAAGTGATAATTCAATAAAGGTGTTTAAAATATAGTTTCCCCTCTTTGATCACCTTCAAAGCTCTTGGCCCTGCACTCGCATCTGTTGTACTTTCTATTATGTTCCAGTCTCCTGCTAATATTATTATTACACCTTCATGGATCTCTATTACTCCTAATGATTACTTGTTTTAATTTCCTTTTTTTTTTTTTTTTATCTAGGCACAATGTAGAAATTCCTTACTGTAATTTTAGTACCTTTCCAATTTCCTTTGATTAACACATATCTGCCCTGGATATCCTTCTTATGTTCTTCTATACATATCAGTGCTCCCCTTTTATTAATATTATTACTCACCTTTTCTTCTTTTAACCCCTTGAAGTTTTTATTCAGATGAGTTTCTTGTAAGATTATTATTGTTGACCTTTTATCGCTTATATTTTCTAGAACCCTTTGAACTTTCCCTGCTTCTGGGAGGCCATTTGCATTCCATGTCATAATCCTTAATGTCATGTGTCTTTATTTCTTTTAGCTTTTTTCCTAACATTCTTATTATTTGTCCCTATAGAGTAGAAGGGATTGGTTCTTTATGAAGCTTTTGTCGATGCTTTTTTTGGATTGCATCTTCCCGCTCATATTTATTTCATCATATCTTAGCAGCCAACTATTAACCCTTGAAAAGCTTATCTGCCTAGCAACTATGTAGACTGATTCCCCCTAATAGTCACCATTTCACTGTCTTTTAGATTTGGAGCCATTACCCAGTTAGTGATGATTTGGATTGTTTTTTCTGTTCTTTCTTTTCTCTTCCCTCTGTCACCCTCCCCATAACTTTTCTCATTACCTGCAACTCACAGCCGTGTGTTCTTACTCTCTACTAATGGCTCCTTCCCATTCACTTAGCTGTTTTGTTTCCAGCTGCATTTAAAATTCTTTGCTTTTCTATATGCTACTTTCTTTTCTTACTTTCTCTTCCATAGGATCACAACTTTGTTTCTTTGTGTAGAGTACTTTGTTTTTCTTGGGCTTGGCTGACTTATTTCTTAGCAAACCAGAATCGCTGGTTTCTCTTTCTTCACCTCTCCTTCCCTGCCCCTTGCCCTTACCTGTTGTCTAGGGAAAGATAACTGCTTCTCAGAGTGGATAGTTATACAATTTATTGTGACTTCTTTCTACTATTTCCTGTATATTTTGTAGTATTTTCGTATGACTATTCCCTTTGGCAGCCTTTCATGTATATATTAAGTTTGAACTGTCATTTCTATTTCATTCTCCTCATGCAAGTTGCATGTACCCATTTCTCCCTTTTCTTTTTTTTAGTTACGTATCCAAACACTTACTTATCCTTCAATTTTATAAACACATTGTTTTTTAGCATAATATAATATTCATTTTCTAGTTTGTTTTACATGTCCTTTTCACTTTCTGCTCTTTCCCATGCTGTCTTTGTCTCTTGGAGTATGCCATCTGGACATCACATGATGTGGTCACCTGGCAGCCTTTCTCTCACTCACTTTAAATGGATCTCCACATCCCCCTAGTAAGCCTGTATTTTTCTACTGAATACAGGAAAGGATTTTATTGGCCATCCGTCTTGCAGCATATTTTTTTCCTGCTGTATCAGCCTCTCTTCACCATCTGAAACTCTGAATGTGTCTGCTGCTGTTGCATTTTTGTGTATCTTTCTAGTTCAGCCATTGCACATTTTGCATCCAGAAATCTTTGCATACCTACTGAAAAAAAACTTTATACTTTGACAGATACATCAAGTGAAATCTTAGCTTTTAAATAGTATAGTCTTATATGTGGTTTAAGCATGCTTCACTTCATTCTGATTTCCACTGAGTAACCACTGTACATGGTTGTTAGAATCATAGAACATTCTGGCAAACCATCTCTTTCTGATAAAGTTTTGCCAGGAGCTGTTCCTTTAGTTGGACGTCTGGAGCTTAATTATTATGGGTTTCAGGTAGCATGACGTCCTGGTGACTGGTATATATATATTTGATGAGTTCTTTCCATAAGGATGTTGTGTTTTGAGATATTTGTCCATTTGCTTAGTGCTTCAACTACATATTCTCTGCAGTCTCTCCCCTTGTCCCCCTCTGATACATTCATCATCTTTAGATTCCCTCTCCTTTCTCTGTACTCAAGCTCTATCAGTTCTTCTTATATATCCTCCTCCATGACTTCCAGGTCTGCTATTCATATTGAATGATCATTCTCCACCTTCTGTAATGTGCCATTGTCATCTCTGAATGTTCTGAAAGGGCTGCCCCTCTTATATATATATTATCTTCTGCCGGTGATTCACTCATTTTCATGACCTCTTTGTTTATCTTGTCCATTTTATTTTGTATTTCTTCCATCAGTTTTTGGTCATTTATTTGTATCCCCTTCTAGTTCTGAGGTAACATAGGTAGGGAACCATTATCAGCTTGTTGACTTCCCTGCTCTCTTTTCCCTCTTTTTTCTTTGCTTTTGTCATCTGATCCTGTTCTTTTCCACTTTATTTCCACTCTTCTTTCCTTTTATAAGTTTCTTTGTCAACATTTTTCCAATTTTCCTATTAACTCTTTGAGTAGGACTACAGTTCTTGTCTCTTTAGCGCATTGCCATATTGGAACTTGCCGGTGTTGAAGAGTTTTGATCAACATCATCATTCAAGTGGTTTCTCATAGGCTCATAGGTTAATAGGTAGGTACTAGGCTATTGGCCCTAGGGCCTATATAAGCCTAGCCAAAAAGGTAGCCTGGCTTTCGCCACCCAAGAAAATTATTTTCCTGTACCCCTGTCGAGCAGCGCCACAGAGGTGATCCCCGGGGTGAATTTCCTATTTCCCATACAATTATCAAGATTTTTCTTGAAGAGTGCTAATGAGGAGCTTTGTTTGATATAGATAGGTGGTTTGTTCCAGAGTATGAGAAGTCTCTGGGACAGGAATCTATCCCTCCAGCATGTTCTGTTTATTGTGGTGACAAGGTTTAGGTTCCTAGAGCATGTAGCTCGGAGGGATTGGGATTTCTTTAAGTGGAGCATGTCCAACAGCTCTGGGTTTGACATAGCTTTGTATGTTAGGCAGAGATTGCTCTGAGTAAGGTGATATGCGACGGAGTAAAGCTGGAGTTTTTTGAGATGGTCTGCATAGGGCATCTGTTTGAGGCCAGTAATCCTCTTTGTGAGTTATTTTGGCAACCTTTCCAGTTGTTGTAGATGTGTTGTGAAGTACATACCAAAAGGGGTGTTGTACTCTATAATGGGTCTAATGAGTGACAAGTAGAGGGGAACAATGACCTCTTTTTTCCTGGATGAGAAACCTTTTCTGATAAGGTGTGCCACATAGAAGGATTTCCTGACTACTGTAGTGATGTGATTATCAAAGGAGAGACTACTGTCCTCCTGTGTCCCAAGGTCTCTTATCATACTGTCAGTGTTAAGTAGACTACCACCTATGTGGTAGCTCATACGTACAGAGTTTTTTTCAAAGGGGATGGCAATGCACTTTTTGGCATTGAGCTTGAGGCCATGGCTTTGACACCAGGCTCCTGTCTCAGTTAGGCCCTTTTGTAGGATGTCCACATCATTAGGATTTTTGATTATGGCTCCTAGTTTGCAGTCATCTGCAAACTTCATTAGCCAAAGACCTTCTGTGTTGGCCTGTACTTCAGAAAAGTAGATAACAAACAGGAGAGGACCCAGGACTGGACCCTGTGGTACTACACTTGTCACTGATCTGAAGTCAGATTTGGAGTCTGCTACTTTCACAGTGTGGGTTCTGTCAATTAACCAGTTGGCAACCCATCTTGTGACATAGGGATTTATACCTAGTTTAGTGAGTTTATCTATAATTCCAGAGTGGGGGATGGTGTCAAAAGCCTTGGTGAGATCTAGATAGGCTGTGTGAACCACCTTACCCTCATCTACGGCTTTGGTAACTGCTTCAAAGAAGTCTATCAGGTTTAGGAGACATGATCTGCCTTTTACAAACCCGAACTGTGTGGGGTCCAGAGTTTGAAGATTACTAATTTCTTTGTTTATAAGTTCCATGATGATACATTCCATGGCCTTGCAGACCAGGCTCATTAGGCTAATGGGGTGGTAGTTCCTGGGGTCCGTTATGGCTCCCCCTTTGTGGAGTGGGATAAGGTCACTGTGCGCCATTCAGTAGGCACAAAGTCTCAGGTGAGGCTATGATTGAACATGGTGCTTAGGTGAGGTGCCAGTTCATTCTGTAGTTTGTGTAGAACGCAGACTGGGATGTTGTCAGGTCCCATGGATGCTGTGTTCTTGGCTTTGGAGAGTGTGTTTTTTACCTGTGCAGCCATGATTACATGAACTTTGCATTCTTCCGGAATATAGATGGACCCTTTAGGGGGTGAGAGGGAGGGTAAAGTTAGCACTGAACCTATCTGCCAGGATGTTGGCAATATCAGTTGGTTCTGTATATTTAGTGCCATTGTGCTGTAACTCAGAGCAGATCTGCGTGTTGCCAGTGAGATTCTTGACATAGCTATAGAATGCTTTGTGGTTGTCTTTAGAATCAGTGGTGATTTTATTTTCGTAACTAGCTTTGGAGGATTTTGTGAGGGATCTCAGCTTCATACTGAGGCTGACCAGGGAGTCCCTCCAATCATGGGATTTTACTCTTTTTTGCAACAGTTTCTTTCTTCTGTTCATAGGTTCATAGGTTGGTACTAGTCTAGCGGCCATAGGGCCTATACAAGCCTAGCCATAACAATTTCCTGGCTATTTCTTCCTACAATATTTACTTCTCTGGACCCCTGTCTAGCAGGGCAACTGACGTGATCCCCAGGGTGAATTTCCTATCTCCCATCCAATCATCAAGGTTCCTTTTGAAGAGGGCCAAAGAGGCGCTCTGCTTAACATGTATGGGCAGTGTATTCCAGAGTCTGGGGAGTCTCTGGGTCAGGAACCTATCCCTCCAGCATGTTTTGTTCATTGTGATGACAAGGTTTAGATCCCTGGAGTGTGTGGCTCTGAGGGATTGGGATTTCTTTAAGTCTAGCATGTCCAACAGCTCTGGGTTTGGCATGGCCTTGTATGTTAAGCAGAGATCGCCTCTGATTAGACGATATGTGACAGAGTATAGCTGTAGTTTTTTTTTAGATGGTCAGCATTGGGTATCTGGTTTAGGCCTGTGATTCTTTTAGTGAGGTTGTAGAGTTTGTTTATGGCAGGGGACCACCAGATTGGCTTCCTTTTTTGGAGGATAGCATCTTGATTCTGTTAGGGATAGCACGATCCATGCACTTGTGTAAATGCTTATAAAGTGCATTTGTGTAGGATTCAGCAGTCGTACCTCTATTGTCCGTTTGCATGGGTGTCATGAAGCTTGCCACTTCTGTCTTAAGAAGCATGAAGTTGGCTTTGGAGAAAAATTTTAAGGTGGTTTCCCTAATGGGGGGTGGGAGCAGGATGTGGATGTCTAGGGTGATTATCTTGTGGTCGGATCTGACCAACGAAGAATTGACCTCTGGTGTGGAAAATCGTTCACCCATGTTGGTAATGACCAGGTCTAGGATATTGCTGCCCCTGGTGGGGGTGTGGTAAGTTGATCCAAGGCAATGGAATTTATGAATTCCAGAAAACATTGAGCAAAAGAGTTGGTACATGAGTAGTTTTCCCAGTTAATGGTGGAGTAGTTGAAATCGCCCATTATTAGGGTGTTGGATTGTACCCTAATATTTTCCAGTGTATCAAGAAATGAGGAGTGGGAATCCTAGGGCATGGTGGGGGATCTGTAGCAAGTTACAATTTGAATTGTGGTCTTGCCCAGAGTTAGTTGCACTTGGATAATCTCGGATGCATTATGCTGAGTAACTAGCCTGGAGGTGTGGATATCCTTAATGAATATGGACAGGCCTCCGCCTTTAGTGTTTCAGTCCAGGTTAGGTGGCCGAAAGGTGTGATATGAATTATAGCCTGGTAATGCAGGGGTGCTCTCTGGAGCCTTGAACCAGGTCTCTGTCACTGCACAGGTGTTTATGTTCTCCATTTTAAGGAGTGCCTCGAGTGAATGAATTTTGAGGTTTAGACTTCTAGCATTGAGTAGCATTACCCTCAGATTTTGCTTGCTTGTACCTGTTATGGTGGTGAATTTGTCATTTGAACCTTGCCTAAAAAAGGCAGTATAGGGGTGGCAAGAACCTTAGCCAGTATCTGAAATCCCAAGGGTGACAGGTGCAGGCCATCTCTGGGAAAGCATCGTGGTCTGTCAGTCATGTCATCCCAGGCAGACAGATACTGGATCCCCTTAGAATGACACCAGAAGCTTAGCCAATTGTTGAAGTCAATTATTTTGTCCTTGTACTGTGGTATCATTCTGGGTGATAGCAGGATGCTACTCAGGGCTAGGGTCATACCTGCCTGGGCTTCAAGATCAGAGAGCTCCTACATGTCTCTTTTCATGTAGTCCAGGGAGGTATGTCTCAGGTCATTCACACCAACACGGACAATGACAGAGTCATATTTATACTTGTTGTGGAGTGACTGGAGTGTGTGCATGATGTCGTGGATCCTGGCACCCAACAGGCAGCTGACAGTAACTTTCTCCTTGTTTAGCCTGATGAGTGGAACATCAGTGTGCCTGACTATAGAGTCACCTATGACTAAAGTGTTGGGTATGTTTTCATGCCTTATGGGCTGTGGTTGAGTGGCACACTGATTTTGTGGGCTATGTGTCATTTGGGTTGTGTTGGGGGGTGGAGGTTGTTTGCGTTTCTGCTTTGGAAGTCTCTGTTGCTTGAGCAGATTTTTATTGAGAGCATCCACAAATGTAGGTGTGTGTTTTGTGTTTCTATGTGTGTGTGTGTTTTGGTGGTGTAGGTTTTGAGGGACTATGTGATGAGTGTGGTGTGGTGCAAGTGTTTACCTTCTTCTCTTGACAGTCTAGTCCAGTCTTGGGTGAAGAGAGCTTTGCTTCCAGTTTGGCTATATAAGTGCATCTCTCACAGGTTGTAGTGTTGGGTGGTAGTAGGAGAGGGTTGTCTGTGTACATGAGGCAATTGCTGCATTGCCCCAAGATGCCCAGATTCATCAGGTAGACAAGAAAAAACATCGGGAGATGACCTGTAAACATGCCTGGATAGGTGTTATCTATTAAGTACTTAAAACTGTTTTCCTCTTGACAAGTGAGGAAAGTTGAGTGCTCTAGTAATTTGTAGCGTATTTAGTGCTTACAATGAGTTCTGAACAAGTGCTGAGCTCAAAGAAACAGTGCTAAAACTAAAAAATGAGCAGACTTTATGGTGCCGGGAATAGTTTAACCCTAGCTAAGCGGCGATGCATAAAGTGTATTTTTTTTTTTGGTAAAATTTCTGTCTTACATAGTGGAGGCCATCTGAAAATGTAACAGCCCTAACTGTGCAATTGTGAGTATTTATACTTAGAATTAGAAAGATTCTAAAATCCTAACAACCATGTACAGTGATAAACAATTATGATTCAATTAGGGCTCTGCACCTTTGCAATGGGAACAGATGAACTTCAGCAGTTGAATAACAGCAGTAATGTGAAAAGAAACCTGTTTAATGTTACAGTCACGTGGATACTGCTTAATGACACAATTCATTTAAATTAGCAGTTTTTGGACCACATTGTGAGCAGGTTACTTCATGTAGATACTGTAGTATCAAAACAGACACTTTTTTTATGACAGTAGTTTGTTTCTGCACTTACAAATTTAGTTCACTGTTAACAATATTCCTTAGTCAGAAGTGGTACAGAAAAGAAATGTTAGTGTCTAGGGAGGAAGAACCACTCTGAAACTTTCCAAGGAACTCTGTATAGACTTTTCATGTGATGAATTTTAGCCTGTAGACACTAGCACTGATGTGAGGAACAGGGTTAAATGTCAGCATTCTTAAACTTAGTGTCTTCAGCTTCTAGGGGTATTCATAGATCTCCTTTAAGGATAAAGGACCAAAGCATCAATGTCTCTCTGAGAACATAAAGGAAGGGGAGGAATGACATAACAGGTCCATTTAAGATATGTCTTATGGGGTGCAGTGATATTCTGGAGGTCATGCTTAATTCACACTTATACTAAATAGAGTTGTTTCTTTTTCTCAGTGCAAACCTCACATCACTCTTTATTTTTCTCCCTCCCTTCATCCTAGTTCCTGTGTCATACAGCCCTACATTAAAGGTCCAAGAATTTGTTGTGACTCCCTTATGGATTGTACTCAGATATGTAGTTTTGTTCTGCATAATTATGCAGATATAATATTCAAAACAACTTCTGTTTAACTTTTAACTAACATTTTATGTGTTTATTTCAGATTATAACAATATAAGAAAAAATCCAAGAATGTTATTAGCTGAGAGATATAATTTCACAATGCATTAAATATCTATAGATATATTAAATTACACTGTGTTTCATTCTGTTCTCTTCCTGAAACAATTAGTGTGCTATATTACTTTCACTTCAGAAATCATAGGTTCATAGGATCAAAGGTAAGTACTATGCTAGCTGCCCTTGCAGGCTATTATAAGCCTAGCCAATTTCCCTTTTGTGCTTGAATTAACCAATCCCATTTGTTGAGAGACTGGCCTTGCCCATCCCATGGTCGATAATTATATATTAACCATAATGAGAATAAATGGGATCATACCATAGATAATTTGAGGGGGGACCCGTGTTTAGGATAAAGCATTTAAGAGCTGCCACTGTCCATTAGTAGTACAGGGAGCAGTCCAAGGGTAAATTTTCTGTTTCCTATCCATAGATCCAAGTTGTGCTTGAATATGGACATAAATGAACTTTTTTTCATGTGGATTGGGAGCCTGTTCCAGAGCAGTGATATCAATTGCAAGATATACCTGTACCTCCAAACTGTTCTGTTGATGTTGCAGAAGAGGTGTAGATCCCTAGACTGAGTATTGCTGATGCCATTTGACTTGCTGATGTACAGTAAATCCATCAGTACTGTGTCAGAGGATGCCTCGTATGCCAAACACAGGTCACCTCTTAGCAGCCTGTAGGATTCTGAATATAGTGACAGAACTTTGAGTCAGTCCATGTAGCACATGTTGTTTAGGTCTTGTATCCTTTTAGTACAGTATCTCGGTGGGCATTTTGGTTGTTGCATGTGTCCAGATAGATATATGCCAAAGGATGCATTATATTCAATGACTGGCCTAATGAGGGCTCAGTAAAGGGGGACAAAGGCATCTGGACACAATCCCTTTGTTTATAAGCTGTGCAATATAGAAGGACTTTCTTAAAACAATGGACATGCCCCTCAAAAGTTAGGTTACTATCCACATAAGTTCCCAAATCCCGAACAACTGAATCAACTTTTAGGGGCGTATTGTCAAAGTGGAAGTTCCCTGGGGTAGATGACTTCCCAAAGGCTACAGTAATAAACATTTTGACATTTAGTCTGAGTCCATGATTTTGGCACCAGTCATTTATTTAGGACAAGCCTTCCTACAGGATGATTAAGTCATGTTTTAAGTCATTTGGTGATTCAATGACTGCTCCTACCTTGCAGTCATCTGCAAACTTAGTCAGCCAGGGCCCTTTGGTATTGGCTTTTACTTCAGAAAAGTAAATGCAAAACAGGACAGGTCCCAGCACAGATTCTTGGGGACTCCACTGATAAAAAGGCAAAAAAGCAAAAAAAAAAAAAAAACACAAGTAAAGCTGAGCTGTTCTATCATCAATTTATTTAATACTGATCTAGTACCTCAGTCATTTACCTTCACAGGATAACAAAACCACATTGTGAAACTCATTTTATACAGGTAGGACCCAGTTAATTAATTATATAATAATTCAATTGCACAATAAAGCTGAAATTACAAACAATTAGTTAAATCATTTCTTATTATGTATCCCATCTAATATTATTAAATAACGACATACATTAACTAACCTATTTTTAAAAACATTTTATTAATTAAAACATTTAGTCACCTCCTATTTTAAAAATATAAATTGGTCTCTAAATGTAATCCTTTAGGGAATAATGTCCTTTAATTAAATATAATTTTATCCTCTAATTCATTAAACTTCTTAGCAAAGTCGCCACCTCTGGGAAGAGGAGGTTCAGCTAATACAGTAAAAAAGAAACAACTATCAGACCATAGGTATTCTTTATGAAAATGCTCAGCTGAGAGGATTTTTAAAAATTGCAGTTTCTGATGTCCCCCAAATGTTCTAAAATTTGGATTTTCACCTTATGTTTTGTTTGACCCACATACCGTTTTGGACTTTTGCAGCTATAGCCAATTCTATAAACTAAGATTCGCAATCAAATCTACCTTTGGAAATAAAATTCTTTCCATTAATTTTGATTCCTGTAAGATTTCCTATTTTGGGACAAATATTACAATGTCCACAAGCAAAAGAACCCCTTTTATCAATAGGTACTGCAGGGATCCTGTGGTCCAAACTTATCAGTTCTTTTAAATTTTTATATCTGCCATAGGAAAAGTGACGCTTTTAGGGAATACTTCATCCACTACCTCATTTTGGCATACTACATCCCACAAATCCTTAATTATGTTCACCGACATTGGTGAAAAGGGAAAAATTCTGTAACAAAAACATCTTTTCTTTGCTATCATCCTTAGAACTTATATTCTCATCAATAAAAGTATTTCTGCAATGTTTTTCACTTCATATAGAAGCTCTACCTTCCACTGACCTTTTTCTATTATTAAAATGGAATAACCTCATTCACCTATCCTATATTCCACATCAGATAATCCATCACCATTAAATATTTCTTCAGAAGTGTTAGTAATAACTCTGTTAAACTCCCCAAAGGGCAGAAAGTTAATTAAATGTGGAGAATGCATGCTAGTGCATGCAAGAAATTATTCACTGCTGTTTCCTTTCTATAAGGTCGGCATGGAATTTCATATTCCCCATCCACATACAATGTCACATTCAAATATTTAATAGACTTCCTGTTTAATTCATAAGAAAATTTGAGGTCATGAGAGGTTTCATTCAATACTTGAAAAAATTTAACAAATTCACATTCATTGCCCTTACAAATAAAAAAATAAAACATCTATGTATCTTTTATACAAAAGCACATGTTCTGAAAAAAACTGTGTGGTATATAGAAATTTTCTTTAAAATTCTCCCATGTGTAAAATCGTGTAAGTGGGAGCAAATGAAGCCCCCATCAATGAACCTTTGATCTGCAAAAAGAATTCATTTTCAAAACAAAAATAATTATCCATAAAATTAAAAACAGCTTCCAAGCCCTAATTGTGTTGTATGTTAGTGTACAAAGAACAAATATCCAATGTTACCCAATAATAACTCTCACTCCAATTCATTTCCTTTAAACTATCAAGGAGTTCCTGGGTATTTTTGATGTGCGCAGGAATCCTACATAAATACTTTTTTTAACTGAACCAAAAGTAGTGCCTACATTATACAAAAAAGAACCTCTCTATAATGGGTCTACTGGGGGGGGGGGGGTAATTACACTTTTATGGACCATAAGGATGGCATAAAAAATTGGGCCTATAGGTTTCTTAACATTTAGTTTCGTTATATCATTAGATAAAAAAAAATCATTTACCACTTTCTAAAATTTCTAATTTATTTATTTATTTTAACATTATTTTACCAGGATAAATCCAACTGGACACAAAGTGTCCATTTTCAGTGGAGTCCTGGGGAGAAAAGCTCCAAGGAAGTTAACAGAGTACATACATGGTTTATATAACAATAAAAAACTGGTATACAAGGTAAGAGAAACAAAGAAGTACAAAAACAATTTTGCAAAACAATAAGATACTCAAACAATAAGATACTCAGGAGTAGAACCCCAATTTGCAATATTTACAAAAAAGTACATATCAGGTGAGTATATCAGGTGAGAATATAGTGTATGCAATGGAGGCATACAGCGGGTCACTTATATGGAGTATTGGGTCTTCAAGGGGGGTCTTTGCAGTTGCAGAGAGGGTTAGCATAGAGGTGTGAATTAAGAAGGCCCTTGAAGGTGCTTGTGTGGCTTTGTAGCCTGAGTTCAGGTGGGACAGTGTTCCATACTTTAGCAACATCATAAGAGAATAGGGCCACCCCAGCACTGTTATTGCATGGGTTGATTTCAATCAGGTTTTTGTTACATGAACGTAGTTCCCTTTTGGGGTTGTGAAAGTTTAGTATGTCAGCTAGGGCAGGGCTCTTCCCCGGATGAAATAGAATTTGATGGGCTATGATCAGTTGGTGGTAGCGTAGGAGGTTTGGAAATTCTAACCAGTGCAGTTTAATTAGGGATTGGCAGTGGTGGGAATGTGATCTATTATTGGCGAACCTAGCTATTTTATTGTAGCATGTGGAGAGTTTGTTCAGGTTAGTTTTGTTAATGTTGGTGAGGACTGGAGAGGTGTATAGTAGTGTTGATAAGAGATGAGTTCTGGCTATTGTTGTTCTAGTTTCGGGGGTTAGGAATAGTATGCAACGATATAGGCAACCAAGTTTTTTATGGACTTTAGAGATAGTTTGGGATACGTGCTTGTTGAATTTAAGTTGTTGATCAATAGTGATGTCTAAGAGTTTCGCCTCAGTTAATGGGGTGTTGAGGGTGCCATTGGTTGACATGATGGTAAAGGTGGCAGAGGAGTGATTAATTGGGTGGAATAGTATTAGCTGTGTTTTTTGGAGTTTAGTATTAGTTGGTAGTTGTTTAGCCAGTTCTCTACCTCAGTGAAGGATTCCTGGGCTTTACTTTGTAGTAATTGAATGTTTGCATATTATAAGATGAAACTAAGTTATGTATTAATTTTAAATAATCCATTTGATTATCTAACAAATTATACACAATTTCATGATATTTTGACTTACCCATAATAACCCAATTCCTACTTTTATCTGCTTGCCTGAACACACATTTCTGTGGATCTTCCTGTAGCTGCTGTAAAGCTAACTATTCATCCTTAATAAGATTGTACCATTTTTGGGTTTGTAAAAATTTCCCAATCCCATATTCAACTTTTAAATAACTATTATTTCAAAAAGTCAAATGGCAGAAGAGGTTTTTGGTGGCATAAAATTATTAACACAAGAAAGGGCAGATAAAGTTAATTTACCATAACCTGTACAGTAAACATCAGGACTAACATTTCTTCGCAAAATGAATTTTATTAAGTGAGTTGTCATCAGCCACCATTTCATCATTCAAATTAACCTCCTGTCTACTTATTTTATCATGACAACACACCTTTAAATGCAATGTTCTGCAAATTTTATTAACATCATTAAGCAGCTCTGCTAGTGTTGGATTTATAGTGGGCACAGATGTACTGTCCTTTAACAAAACATTTCTTGCTGCTGCCATAATGTGTAAATCTGACAGATTAATAATGTTCAAATTATTTAATATTAATTTGCTGTTATGAAACTCATCTGAATGCAAGATACTGTTAAGGTTCATAGGTTCATAAGTAGGTACTAGGCTATCTACCCGAGGGCATTTATAAGCCTAGCCAGACTGTGTCGGCTTTCGCCACCCCATTGATTAATTAACTAAGCCTCTGTCAAGCAGAGCCAATGAAGTGATCCCAGGGGTGTATTTTCTGTTACCCATCCACTCGTCAAGGCTTATCTTGAAGAGTGTTAGTGAGGGGCTCTGCCTAAGGTAATTAGGAATTTTATTCCAAAGCATGGGGAGTGTCTGTGACAGGAATCTATCCCTCCAGCATGTTCTATTTATTGTTGTGGCGAGGTTTAGCTTACTAGAGCACGTGGCTCGCAGTGACTTGGATTTCTTTAGGTGGAGCACGTCCATCAATTCTAAGTTGGACATGGCTTTGTAAGTCAGGCAGAGATCACCTCTGAGTAAGCGATATGCCACTGAATACAGCCGGATTTTTTTCAGTCGGGCTGCATAGGACATATGTTTGAGACCAGTAATCCTCTTGGTGAGGTACTTTTGTGGTCTTTCCAGCTGTTGGAAGTGTCTTGTGAGGTACATCCCAAATGGAGCATTGTACTCTATGATGGGTCTGATGAGTGACGAGTAGAGGGGCACTATAATCTCTTTATTTCTAGATGCGAACCCCTTAGTAATTAGATGGGCCACATAGAAGGATTTCCTAACTTCTTTGGCAATATGATTGTCAAAGGAGAGATTACTATCTACCTGGGTCCCCAGATCTCTTATTACCTCTTCTGTATTAAGGGGGCTGCCACCTATGTGGTAATTCGTGGGTGTTTTGTTTTTCCCAAACGGGGTGACTATGCATTTTTTGGCATTTAGCTTGAGGCCATGACTTTGACACCAGGTGTCTGTCTCAGTAAGACCTTTTTGGAGGATGTCCACGTCAGCCGGAGAGTCAATTATGGCTCCAAGTTTGCAGTCATCAGCGAACTTGGTTAGCCATAGTCCTCCTGTGTTTGCCTGTACTTCTGAGAAATATATGTCGAACAGTAGGGATCCCAGAACCGAGCCTTGTGGGACACCACTTGTGACTGGTTTAGAGTCAGACCTGGAGCTTTCTTACTCTTTCTTACCGTGTGAGTTCTGTCTGTAAGCCAGTTGGCAACCCATCTTGTGACGTAAGGGTTTATGTTCAGGCTGGTGAGTTTCTTCTAGGGGTATTCATAGATCTCCTTTAAGGATAAAGGACCAAAGCATCAATGTCTCTCTGAGAACATAAAGGAAGGGGAGGAATGACATAACAGGTCCATTTAAGATATTTCTTATGGGGTGCAGTGATATTCTGGAGGTCATGCTTAATTCACACTTATACTAAATAGAGTTGTTTCTTTTTCTCAGTGCAAACCTCACATCACTCTTTATTTTTCTCCCTCCCTTCATCCTAGTTCCTGTGTCATACAGCCCTACATTAAAGGTCCAAGAATTTGTTGTGACTCCCTTATGGATTGTACTCAGATATGTAGTTTTGTTCTGCATAATTATGCAGATATAATATTCAAAACAACTTCTGTTTAACTTTTAACTAACATTTTATGTGTTTATTTCAGATTATAACAATATAAGAAAAAATCCAAGAATGTTATTAGCTGAGAGATATAATTTCACAATGCATTAAATATCTATAGATATATTAAATTACACTGTGTTTCATTCTGTTCTCTTCCTGAAACAATTAGTGTGCTATATTACTTTCACTTCAGAAATCATAGGTTCATAGGATCAAAGGTAAGTACTATGCTAGCTGCCCTTGCAGGCTATTATAAGCCTAGCCAATTTCCCTTTTGTGCTTGAATTAACCAATCCCATTTGTTGAGAGACTGGCCTTGCCCATCCCATGGTCGATAATTATATATTAACCATAATGAGAATAAATGGGATCATACCATAGATAATTTGAGGGGGGACCCGTGTTTAGGATAAAGCATTTAAGAGCTGCCACTGTCCATTAGTAGTACAGGGAGCAGTCCAAGGGTAAATTTTCTGTTTCCTATCCATAGATCCAAGTTGTGCTTGAATACGGACATAAATGAACTTTTTTTCATGTGGATTGGGAGCCTGTTCCAGAGCAGTGATATCAATTGCAAGATATACCTGTACCTCCAAACTGTTCTGTTGATGTTGCAGAAGAGGTGTAGATCCCTAGACTGAGTATTGCTGATGCCATTTGACTTGCTGATGTACAGTAAATCCATCAGTACTGTGTCAGAGGATGCCTCGTATGCCAAACACAGGTCACCTCTTAGCAGCCTGTAGGATTCTGAATATAGTGACAGAACTTTGAGTCAGTCCATGTAGCACATGTTGTTTAGGTCTTGTATCCTTTTAGTACAGTATCTCGGTGGGCATTTTGGTTGTTGCATGTGTCCAGATAGATATATGCCAAAGGATGCATTATATTCAATGACTGGCCTAATGAGGGCTCAGTAAAGGGGGACAAAGGCATCTGGACACAATCCCTTTGTTTATAAGCTGTGCAATATAGAAGGACTTTCTTAAAACAATGGACATGCCCCTCAAAAGTTAGGTTACTATCCACATAAGTTCCCAAATCCCGAACAACTGAATCAACTTTTAGGGCGTATTGTCAAAGTGGAAGTTCCCTGGGGTAGATGACTTCCCAAAGGCTACAGTAATAAACATTTTGACATTTAGTCTGAGTCCATGATTTTGGCACCAGTCATTTATTTAGGACAAGCCTTCCTGCAGGATGATTAAGTCATGTTTTAAGTCATTTGGTGATTCAATGACTGCTCCTACCTTGCAGTCATCTGCAAACTTAGTCAGCCAGGGCCCTTTGGTATTGGCTTTTACTTCAGAAAAGTAAATGCAAAACAGGACAGGTCCCAGCACAGATTCTTGGGGACTCCACTGATAAAAGGCAAAAAAAAAAAAAAAACACAAGTAAAGCTGAGCTGTTCTATCATCAATTTATTTAATACTGATCTAGTACCTCAGTCATTTACCTTCACAGGATAACAAAACCACATTGTGAAACTCATTTTATACAGGTAGGACCCAGTTAATTAATTATATAATAATTCAATTGCACAATAAAGCTGAAATTACAAAAAATTAGTTAAATCATTTCTTATTATGTATCCCATCTAATATTATTAAATAACGACATACATTAACTAACCTATTTTTAAAAACATTTTATTAATTAAAACATTTAATCACCTCCTATTTTAAAAATATAAATTGGTCTCTAAATGTAATCCTTTAGGGAATAATGTCCTTTAATTAAATATAATTTTATCCTCTAATTCATTAAACTTCTTAGCAAAGTCGCCACCTCTGGGAAGAGGAGGTTCAGCTAATACAGTAAAAAGAAACAACTATCAGACCATAGGTATTCTTTATGAAAATGCTCAGCTGAGAGGATTTTTAAAAATTGCAGTTTCTGATGTCCCCCAAATGTTCTAAAATTTGGATTTTCACCTTATGTTTTGTTTGACCCACATACCGTTTTGGACTTTTGCAGCTATAGCCAATTCTATAAACTAAGATTCGCAATCAAATCTACCTTTGGAAATAAAATTCTTTCCATTAATTTTGATTCCTGTAAGATTTCCTATTTTGGGACAAATATTACAATGTCCACAAGCAAAAGAACCCCTTTTATCAATAGGTACTGCAGGGATCCTGTGGTCCAAACTTATCAGTTCTTTTAAATTTTTATATCTGCCATAGGAAAAGTGACGCTTTTAGGGAATACTTCATCCACTACCTCATTTTGGCATACTACATCCCACAAATCCTTAATTATGTTCACCGACATTGGTGAAAAGGGAAAAATTCTGTAACAAAAACATCTTTTCTTTGCTATCATCCTTAGAACTTATATTCTCATCAATAAAAGTATTTCTGCAATGTTTTTCACTTCATATAGAAGCTCTACCTTCCACTGACCTTTTTCTATTATTAAAATGGAATAACCTCATTCACCTATCCTATATTCCACATCAGATAATCCATCACCATTAAATATTTCTTCAGAAGTGTTAGTAATAACTCTGTTAAACTCCCCAAAGGGCAGAAAGTTAATTAAATGTGGAGAATGCATGCTAGTGCATGCAAGAAATTATTCACTGCTGTTTCCTTTCTATAAGGTCGGCATGGAATTTCATATTCCCCATCCACATACGATGTCACATTCAAATATTTAATAGACTTCCTGTTTAATTCATAAGAAAATTTGAGGTCATGAGAGGTTTCATTCAATACTTGAAAAAATTTAACAAATTCACATTCATTGCCCTTACAAATAAAAAAATAAAACATCTATGTATCTTTTATACAAAAGCACATGTTCTGAAAAAAAACTGTGTGGTATATAGAAATTTTCTTTAAAATTCTCCCATGTGTAAAATCGTGTAAGTGGGAGCAAATGAAGCCCCCATCAATGAACCTTTGATCTGCAAAAAGAATTCATTTTCAAAACAAAAATAATTATCCATAAAATTAAAAACAGCTTCCAAGCCCTAATTGTGTTGTATGTTAGTGTACAAAGAACAAATATCCAATGTTACCCAATAATAACTCTCACTCCAATTCATTTCCTTTAAACTATCAAGGAGTTCCTGGGTATTTTTGATGTGCGCAGGAATCCTACATAAATACTTTTTTTAACTGAACCAAAAGTAGTGCCTACATTATACAAAAAAGAACCTCTCTATAATGGGTCTACTGGGGGGGGGGTAATTACACTTTTATGGACCTTAAGGATGGCATAAAAAATTGGGCCTATAGGTTTCTTAACATTTAGTTTCGTTATATCATTAGATAAAAAAAAATCATTTACCACTTTCTAAAATTTCTAATTTATTTATTTATTTTAACATTATTTTACCAGGATAAATCCAACTGGACACAAAGTGTCCATTTTCAGTGGAGTCCTGGGGAGAAAAGCTCCAAGGAAGTTAACAGAGTACATACATGGTTTATATAACAATAAAAAACTGGTATACAAGGTAAGAGAAACAAAGAAGTACAAGAACAATTTTGCAAAACAATAAGATACTCAAACAATAAGATACTCAGGAGTAGAACCCCAATTTGCAATATTTACAAAAAAGTACATATCAGGTGAGTATATCAGGTGAGAATATAGTGTATGCAATGGAGGCATACAGCGGGTCACTTATATGGAGTATTGGGTCTTCAAGGGGGGTCTTTGCAGTTGCAGAGAGGGTTAGCATAGAGGTGTGAATTAAGAAGGCCCTTGAAGGTGCTTGTGTGGCTTTGTAGCCTGAGTTCAGGTGGGACAGTGTTCCATACTTTAGCAACATCATAAGAGAATAGGGCCACCCCAGCACTGTTATTGCATGGGTTGATTTCAATCAGGTTTTTGTTACATGAACGTAGTTCCCTTTTGGGGTTGTGAAAGTTTAGTATGTCAGCTAGGGCAGGGCTCTTCCCCGGATGAAATAGAATTTGATGGGCTATGATCAGTTGGTGGTAGCGTAGGAGGTTTGGAAATTCTAACCAGTGCAGTTTAATTAGGGATTGGCAGTGGTGGGAATGTGATCTATTATTGGCAGCGAACCTAGCTATTTTATTGTAGCATGTGGAGAGTTTGTTCAGGTTAGTTTTGTTAATGTTGGTGAGGACTGGAGAGGTGTATAGTAGTGTTGATAAGAGATGAGTTCTGGCTATTGTTGTTCTAGTTTCGGGGGTTAGGAATAGTATGCAACGATATAGGCAACCAAGTTTTTTATGGACTTTAGAGATAGTTTGGGATACGTGCTTGTTGAATTTAAGTTGTTGATCAATAGTGATGTCTAAGAGTTTCGCCTCAGTTAATGGGGTGTTGAGGGTGCCATTGGTTGACATGATGGTAAAGGTGGCAGAGGAGTGATTAATTGGGTGGAATAGTATTAGCTGTGTTTTTTGGAGTTTAGTATTAGTTGGTAGTTGTTTAGCCAGTTCTCTACCTCAGTGAAGGATTCCTGGGCTTTACTTTGTAGTAATTGAATGTTTGCATATTATAAGAGGAAACTAAGTTATGTATTAATTTTAAATAATCCATTTGATTATCTAACAAATTATACACAATTTCATGATATTTTGACTTACCCATAATAACCCAATTCCTACTTTTATCTGCTTGCCTGAACACACATTTCTGTGGATCTTCCTGTAGCTGCTGTAAAGCTAACTATTCATCCTTAATAAGATTGTACCATTTTTGGGTTTGTAAAAATTTCCCAATCCCATATTCAACTTTTAAATAACTATTATTTCAAAAAGTCAAATGGCAGAAGAGGTTTTTGGTGGCATAAAATTATTAACACAAGAAAGGGCAGATAAAGTTAATTTACCATAACCTGTACAGTAAACATCAGGACTAACATTTCTTCGCAAAATGAATTTTATTAAGTGAGTTGTCATCAGCCACCATTTCATCATTCAAATTAACCTCTTGTCTACTTATTTTATCATGACAACACACCTTTAAATGCAATGTTCTGCAAATTTTATTAACATCATTAAGCAGCTCTGCTAGTGTTGGATTTATAGTGGGCACAGATGTACTGTCCTTTAACAAAACATTTCTTGCTGCTGCCATAATGTGTAGATCTGACAGATTAATAATGTTCAAATTATTTAATATTAATTTGCTGTTATGAAACTCATCTGAATGCAAGATACTGTTAAGGTTCATAGGTTCATAAGTAGGTACTAGGCTATCTACCCGAGGGCATTTATAAGCCTAGCCAGACTGTGTCGGCTTTCGCCACCCCATTGATTAATTAACTAAGCCTCTGTCAAGCAGAGCCAATGAAGTGATCCCAGGGGTGTATTTTCTGTTACCCATCCACTCGTCAAGGCTTATCTTGAAGAGTGTTAGTGAGGGGCTCTGCCTAAGGTAATTAGGAATTTTATTCCAAAGCATGGGGAGTGTCTGTGACAGGAATCTATCCCTCCAGCATGTTCTATTTATTGTTGTGGCGAGGTTTAGCTTACTAGAGCACGTGGCTCGCAGTGACTTGGATTTCTTTAGGTGGAGCACGTCCATCAATTCTAAGTTGGACATGGCTTTGTAAGTCAGGCAGAGATCACCTCTGAGTAAGCGATATGCCACTGAATACAGCCGGATTTTTTTCAGTCGGGCTGCATAGGACATATGTTTGAGACCAGTAATCCTCTTGGTGAGGTACTTTTGTGGTCTTTCCAGCTGTTGGAAGTGTCTTGTGAGGTACATCCCAAATGGAGCATTGTACTCTATGATGGGTCTGATGAGTGACGAGTAGAGGGGCACTATAATCTCTTTATTTCTAGATGCGAACCCCTTAGTAATTAGATGGGCCACATAGAAGGATTTCCTAACTTCTTTGGCAATATGATTGTCAAAGGAGAGATTACTATCTACCTGGGTCCCCAGATCTCTTATTACCTCTTCTGTATTAAGGGGGCTGCCACCTATGTGGTAATTCGTGGGTGTTTTGTTTTTCCCAAACGGGGTGACTATGCATTTTTTGGCATTTAGCTTGAGGCCATGACTTTGACACCAGGTGTCTGTCTCAGTAAGACCTTTTTGGAGGATGTCCACGTCAGCCGGAGAGTCAATTATGGCTCCAAGTTTGCAGTCATCAGCGAACTTGGTTAGCCATAGTCCTCCTGTGTTTGCCTGTACTTCTGAGAAATATATGTCGAACAGTAGGGATCCCAGAACCGAGCCTTGTGGGACACCACTTGTGACTGGTTTAGAGTCAGACCTGGAGCTTTCTTACTCTTTCTTACCGTGTGAGTTCTGTCTGTAAGCCAGTTGGCAACCCATCTTGTGACGTAAGGGTTTATGTTCAGGCTGGTGAGTTTTTCTATAATACCCGAGTGAGGAATGGTGTCGAACGCCTTGGTGAGATCAAGGTAGGCTGTGTGAACCACCTTTCTCCCATCTATGGCCTTGGTAACTGTCTCGAAGAAGTCAACCAAGTTTAGTAGGCATGATCTGCCCTTAACAAAGCCAAACTGGGTTGGGTCAAGTGTTTGGAGGTTCCCAATGCCTTTGTTAATGAGTTCCATGATGATGCGCTCCATAGCCTTGCAGACCAGGCTAGTCAGGCTTATGGGGCAATAGTTCCCAAGGTCAGTTGTGGCCCCTCCTTTGTAGAGCAGAATAACCATTGCTGTGCACCATTCTATGGGCACGTAGCCTGTGGAGAGGCTGAGGTTGAACAGCGTGTTTAGGTGGGGGGTTAGTTCATTCTGTAGTTCGTGCAAGACGCAGCCTGGGACACCATCTGGCCCCATTGATGCTGTATTTTTGGCTTTTGAAAGGGCTGTTTTCACCTGTGCTTCTGTGATTCCCGGGACACTACACTTTTCCGGTATTGTTGTGGGCCCTTTTGAACGTGAGAGGGAGGTGAAGTTTGCACTGAATCTATCTGCCAGTATGTTGGCAATATCAGTAGGTTCAGTATATTTTGTGCTATTTTGCACTATCTCAGAGCATATCTGCGAGTTACCACTTAGATTCTTGACATAACTAAAGAAGGCTTTGTGGTTATCTTTCAAATCTTGGCTATTTTTCTTTCGAAGTTAGCCTTGGATGATTTTATGAGGGACCTTCGTTTCTTACTGATACTGATCAGGGATGTCTTTCCTTCTTGGGATTTGCTTTTTTTCTGAACTAGTTTCCTCCTTTTGTTGTATAACCTGTTTATGGCAGGGTTCCACCAGACTGGTTTCCTTCTCTTAGGGGAGTGAGTCTTGGTTTTGCTAGGGATGGCACGATCCATGCATCCTTGTAGGTGCTCATAGAGTGCAATTGTAAAGGATTCTGCATCTTGGGCAGTGTTATCCTTTAGCATGCGGGCTGTGAAACTTACCACCTCTGCCTTAAGTAAGGTGAAGTTTGCTTTAGAAAAGTTTTTCACTGTGGTTTCCTTGGTTAGGGGTGGTAGTGGGGTGTGGACATCCAGGGTGATTAGTTTATGGTCTGATCTAACCAGTGACGGGTTGACCTCTGGTACAGAGCACCTGTCGCCCATGTTGGTGATGACCAGGTCCAATATGTTTTGGCCTCTGGTAGGGGAGTTTACCAGCTGATCCAGGGCATTTGAGTTGATAAATTCCAGGAAACGCTGAGCCTAGGAGTTTGTACTCAAGTAGTTTTCCCAGCTAATTGTAGGGTAATTGAAATCTCCCAAGATCAGGGTGATCGGTAGGACTTTCATGTTTTCCAGTGCCTCCAGAAAGGCGGAGTGGTGGTCCTGGGTCATGGAGGGTGATCTGTAGCAGGCCACAATTTGCATTGCAGATATGTCCAATGTTAGTTGCACATGGATGATCTCAGAGGTATCATGCTGCACCACTAACCTGGAGGTGTGGGTATCCTTGATGAATATGGATACACCCCCTCCTTTTGTGTTTCGGTCCATGTTCTGTGGCCGAAATGTGTGGTATGAGTTGTAGCCCAGTAGTGCTGGAGTGCTCTATGGAGCCTTGAACCAGGTTTCAGTTACTGCACACATGTCAATGTTCTCCATACTTAGGAGTGCTTCGAGCGCATGCATTTTGAGATTTAAACTCCTGGTGTTGAGTTGCATAACCCTCATTTTTTTACTTGTGCTGTTTACGGAGGTGGGTTTGAATTTTGAGCTTTGCCTAAAAAAGGCACTATGGGCAAGAGCCTTGGTCAGTATTCAAAAGCCAAGGGGTGACAGGTGCAAGCCATCTCTTGCGAAGCAACGCGGCTTGTCGAGCATGTCATCCCAGGCTGGCAGACACCGGATCCCCTTTGAATGACACCAGAAGCTTAGCCAATTATTCAAATTGATCATTTTTTTCTTTATACTGAGGTATCATTCTTGGTGATGGCAGGATGCTACTCAGGGTCAGGGTCATACCCACCTGGGCTACATGATCAGAGAGCACTTCCATGTCTCTTTTCATGTAGTCCAGGGAGATACGGCTCAGGTCATTCACATCAACATGAACAATGACAGAGTCATATTTGTACTTGTTCTGGAGTGACCTGAGTGCTTGTGTTATGTGGCGGATTCTGGATCCCGACAGGCAACTAACAGTAACCTTCTCCTTGTTCAGCCTAGTGAGTGGGGTGTCAGTGTGCCTGACTATTGTGTCACCTATTACTAGTGTGTTAGGTATGTTATTTCGCCTTAAGGGCTGTGATTGTGCGGCACATTGATTTTGTTTTTTATGTGTTGTCTGGTTTGTGACGGGAGGTGCAGGTTTTGTGGGTGTCTGCTTTGGAGCTCTCTGATGCTTTTGCAGGTTTTTATTTAGAGCCTCCGAGTATGATTTTGTGTATTTATGTGTATTTTTTGCCAGTGCTGGTTTAGTAGGTCTATGTGAGGCTGGAGGTGTGGTGCAAGTGTTAACCTTCTCCTCATGACTGTCTGTTCCAGTCTTGGGTGGAGATACCTTAGCCTCCAGTTTGGCTGTATAATTGCATCTCTCACATATGTTAGTGTTTTGTGGTAGGAGGAGTGGTCAGAATTGTTTACCAATTTAAGCGATACTCTCCTCACATCCTTCTTCCTCATCTCCATTTTTTTCTCCCTCTCCCTCAACCATTTGTATAGGATGCAATGTCACCACCATTCATGTTGGATTGCTGCTGTACTCAGATGTTACCATCCATTCTAACATCCTCAAATGAAGACTTTCTTTTGCTGGAAGTAGTATTAATGGAAGAGGAAAAAACATCTCGACCTGAGGCACATTGATTCTTCATTGATCTCACCTTCGACCTCCTATGTCAGGATTTACTTTGACATGTGAAAATTAAACCTGTCTCAAAGTCCTTAAGGTATCTACACAACTTCTTATTTTTCCTTGTAAGAATTTCTTTCTCAATTTCCTTCATTTCTCCACATAACAGAAATTGGTAACTTCGCTAAAGAGTGAATTTTGCAACTGCAGGATTTCATTTTAAATTCTATTGTGTGACCTTAAATTTCTCTTAACTAACACAAGCAGCCAGCCAAGAGTACACTGTATTGATACTCGTTTCCTCTAAGAGGTCTTCTTCTTCTTTTGGATTTTCCCAGTTAGGGGTCGCCACAGCAGATCACCTGTCTGCTCATGATTGGCAGTGGAGTTTTACAGTGTCGAGTTGCCAGCCCGGCGCCCAACCTTTTACAGAAGGCACACACACACACACACACACACACACACACACGCACTCACACCTAGGGCCAATTTAGAGTGTCCAATCCACCTGCAGCATGTCTTTGGTATGTGGGAGGAAACCGGAGCACCCAGAGGAAACCCACGCGACCACAGGGAGGACATGCAGACTCCGCACAGAAGGCACCCCAGCCGAGGATCGAACCAGAGAACCTCTTGCTGTGAGGTGACAATGCTAACCACTGCACCACCATGGCCGCCCTTCCTCATAATTAAAATACAGTGCAGGCAAGCAATCCACCCATAGACCTCTATGAGTAATATTTAAACTTAAATATTTCTCCAGTAGTTTTGTATCATAAAACAATGCCACCTCTTTAGATAACAGTATTTCCGAGCACTCAAACTTACCATTGATATCATCATCAACAAACAACCACAGATCATTAGCAGCCAATTAATGTTCCCTTTCACATAATAAATCCATGAAATTTAACTTATCCTGAGTCACTGGGATAGGAAATATCCCCAAAACATCATCAGTCAAATCAGATGCCATCACCAAGTAAAAATAATACACATAACAAAGCAAAAACAAAAACAAAAAAAAAAACTGAATTAAATTGAGCTGTTCTATCACCATTTTTTTTAATACTGATCTGGTAACTTAGTCACTCACCTTCACAGGATAAAAAAATCACATTGTGAAACTCATTTTAGACAGGTATGACCCACTGTTGACAGGGGAGGTAACTTCCCCTATTTTGATTTCTTGTGTCATGTGACTCATTTGGCAATCCAGTGGACAGTACAGAGTCCATGTTTATTTAGATTTTCTGTTATGCTTCAAGTGAGGAATTGTATCAAATATTTTGACCAAGTCAAGGTATATGATTGCTCAGATCAAAATGTAATTTGTCAGAAATTACATCAATGATCATGAATAATCAAAACACATAGGTGCCATTCATTGCAGTGGCAAAGACTGAACACAGTTTTTATTTTTGCAGGGGAGCAAGCTACCCTGCACCACTGGCACCCCTGAATGCCTCTATACCAACTCTATTGTCACACAACATTGCGGAAAGGAGGAATTCCCCAACACAGCGCAAAGCAGTTTTGAGTATTCCTTGCTTTTACTCTAATAAGTGTGAGCCATCTTTCTCATGATATAGAATATTGTCAATAGTTCTTCCATTTTGAGGATGAACTTTACATTATTCAATGCTGAATCATGAGGTCACTCAGAAAACATGTATTTTTTTTTAAAATCAGTGGTTTTGAGTCTGAGCAGACCAAAATATGCAGTCCACTGATAGTAACTAACACTGTATTAAGTCAGATTTCTCTGTAGTAGAGTTTTGGTAATTCTGGTTTTCCTTGAATGTCAAGAGTTTTGAGAGATAATAAATACATTTAGATGGAACTCTATTTTTATTTTTTTAACTGTAATTGCAGTTTAAGTAGTTTGATTTCTGCAGCACGATGATATTGCATGAGTAGGATAAAAGGAGTTTTTCATTAATTTGATATTTGCCATTTCTCTGCAGTTATTCAGTAATGGAGTTAATGTATTCAAGTAAGTGGACATGGTGGCTGTAGTGAGGTATGCCTCATTACACAAAACAGTTCTTTTGTTTTTTGTTGACATCATTGTTTTTGTTCCATCAGTGTGAATTTCCTCATGTTGTGGAATCAGATGTTAGTGTCCAGAATAATCAGTCATGAATCCGCTGACTCAGCAGTTCAGTCGTGGACCCATGTAGGCATAGTATGTGATACTTTCATGTGGTTGAGCAGCCTTTAACTTTTCATAGGTTCATAGGTTTGCTGTAACGTATCACTTTTGTTTTGAATACTGTTAAGTGAGATGATTACCATTAGTGCAAGCAGTAATTTATTCCAGAGTTTTGATAGCAAACGAGTAATAAAGTTGTCACATTATTTCTGTTATTTATTTTAATTTTAATTTTAAAAAGAGGGCTACCAAATCTTGGGTCAGCTCCCATCATTGCACATTCCATTAGAACCGAGTCACACATGGCTTTATATAAGAAGAACAGATGCTCTCTAAATAATCTATAGGAAGCAGAGACAAAATGATAGTTTATGTAGTCTATCAATCTATTATATGCCTCCCAATCCCTCCATTTTATTTATGAATCCCAGAATACTCTCAGGCTGAGACTAGTGGATTTTTTTCAGGATGTAGAATGTGGAATTATATTCTATAATTGGTTTGATCAAAAATATATCTTTGCATATGAGATGAGTGACAGAGTAGGCCTTTCCAACTTTGCTTGCAACATGTGATCAAAGACTTTTACTATTATTATCATCATGTTTATTATTATTATTTTTATTATTATTATTTTATTATTATTACTATTATTACTATTATTATTATTATTATTATTATTATTATTATTATTATTATTATTATTATTATTATTATTATTATTATTATTAATAGTAACAGCTGTATGGCTATAATGTTTCATATGTCTTTTACTTCTCCGTCTACTTTTAGTGTCTCCCAATTAACTTTGTGCTCAACGTATACATCTTTTTCCCAAATTTGACAGTGCTGCATTTAGTGGCTTTGAGAGTTAGATTGTTGTTATGTTACCAAATATCAATGCTGTTTGAATTGTCTTGAAGTATTATTGCATGCTTATTGGTTAATTATCTCCCCGTTGTATCTGTAATAGTGTAACATATTATAGCAATAACCCACGCCTGGGTGTGGGTAATGCTAAATTTACCCACGGTTGGCGTGGTTTGGTCCCAGGCGCCCGAGACCAAACAGCCAACCGTGGGTAAATTTAGCATTACCCACACCCAGAAGTGGTTATTGCTATTATATGACATTATTTAAGAAAAGAAACTATTACTTTTCTTAAATAATGGCATAGTATAATGCCTGTTTACTGCCCTTCCGCAGATGTCTGGCATCCGCGGTTCTGATGTACTGCGCGCCTGCGCAGTACATCAGAGTTGTGCAAAAGCAACGGAGAAAGCAAGATCTCCGTTGCTTTTTTATGTCTCGCTATGTTAAATGAGTTTAACATAGCGAGACAGTTTTAAAATAAGCAACGGACATCTCCGTTGCTTATTTTAACTGTCTCGCTATGTTAAACTCATTTAACATAGCGAGACACTAAAAAGCAACGGAGATCTTGCTTTCTCCGTTGCTTTTTTTTAAAACACTGTCTCGCTATGTTAAATGGGTTTAACATAGTGAGACAGCTTTAAAATATGCAACGGAGATCTCCGTTGCTTATTTTAAAGCTGTCTCGCTATGTTAAACCCATTTAACATAGCGAGACAGTGTTTTAAAAAAACGAGTTATACTAATGGAAAAAAGTCCAGGCGACCGGACCTTTTTCCATTAGTATAACTCGATTTACAACGGGCACGCTGGCCAATCAGCGTGCACGTTTTGGGGGGGTCATGGTATAATTACCATTAGTATCTACCTGTAATTATCTCCAAAATAAAAAGCACATGACTCAAGATTCACTGGGTAGTTTAAAACACTTTGATAGCTGTTCTTGCCTTTTAGGTTCTTTCCTGAATCAGATATTTACACATTAAATTACATTACAGTTAATATTGATATGAACAACTTTATTTATAATGCCTTTGTAGAGGATACTGTCAAATGCCTTTATGAGGCACTTGCTATGTTTAGGGGCAGTCCTTTCAGTTTCAGTGTTACCTTTTCAAAAATGCCAAACAAATTAAGCTGTGAATATCTTTTGCCACATTGTTCTGAATCTGATGGCTTAAGGCCAAAAGTATCTTTCAGAATAAGTTTATATAGTATCTACTGTTGTATCTTTCAGAATAGGTTTATATAGTATCTACTGTTTTAATTTAAAGATAACATAAATGAGGCTAATAGGTTGACAAGTCTTAATACCTTCTTTATGCTGTAAGGAGCTACTACAGCCTTTTATCAGACATTTAGAATATATCTGGATGTAATAAATTTATTAGTAATAATAGGTAAGCTTTTCTGCAGGCTATTCCTTTTACTTATTCTGCACAGGAAACAACATGGAATGTTTTTAGAACCATGGTATAGTGTTAATTAAATTTTGTTTAATTGCTGCAAATACTTTTTCTGTAATGTTTGGGGTGAGGGATGTCAATGATATAGTATTTATTATCTTAATAATTTTTAAAGCTACCCATGATTTATCTACCAGGGTATCTGGTATTAACTGAGGATCAGCTATTGCTATTTTATATATAAAAAACTTATCACATTTATTGTTTTTCCCTTTAGTTGTCTGTTACAGTAGAATAGTGCTTTGTTTTGCCCTCTGCTTTAAAAGTCAGTATAATCCTCATGGTATGACCTTGCCAATTTGATCAGTTTAGTCTAAGATCTTTTGTAGTCTGTTTATGAGATTTGTTTACTGTATTAGAGTTGTTTTGAAGGCAATGCTTTACTGATTGTGTAGCTCTGCTATGATGACTTATTTTTTAGAATGCAGTATATTTATGTCTCACCAGTAGGTACATATATCTATATATATATATATGTGTGTGTGTGTGTGTGTGTGTGTGTGTGTGTGTGTGTGTGTGTGTGTGTGTGTGTGTGTGTGTGTATGTGTGTGTGTGTGTATATATATATATATATATATATATATATATATATATATATATATATATAGTTTTACTTTTAAACCTATATGCTCATATTATTGAGCCTGAAAATCTCAAGACAAAAATATTGAAACTACGGAATCCCAAATGGCAGATGTCTCACATGGCAAGTAAACGCTTGGCCAACTGGAACCCATGTGGAGGCCAACATGCCCTGTTCTCCACTATAATGCGATCCTGGAGTTGGTATATTTAGTTGGGGGTGTGTGGGGGGGGGGCATAGCACCCACCTAGGTGAGTTTTGCTTAAAGCAGCATGAAGTTCAGTGTAAGTTGGCCAATCATTTATTTACCATGTGTGACATCTACCATTCGGGATTCCATTGTTTTGGCTTTTCAGGTTCAATAATATGAGTGTTGAGGTTTAATAGTGAAACTATATATATATATATATATATATATATATAGAGAGAGAGAGAGAGAGAGAGATGTATATACATTGGCTACATTGTTTAATAGGCATCTTGCAATACAATATGGAGATTATTCAGCATAGTGTAAACTGTGCTTATGTCTTTCTAGTTACCTTTACAGCAGGAAATATTTCCTAGTTTTTAGGTACTAGTTCTAAGCTTAAATATGATACCATCAAGGATAGTGTTTAGACCAAAATGAGAACTAATGAGGGACAATAATTACAGCCCATGTATGCTTTGGAGATTAAGTTACTATCACTGCTTATTCTATGAAGAATCATATTCCAATAGATTATAGGTAGCATTAAAGTTCCCTTCTTTCAGCCAAATAATCTGCAGCTTGGCTCAGATCTTCATTCTGCACACAATGTTCTTTCCACCTTAATAATCTTCTTTGAATCTAGCCCACAACTTTGAAATGGTATTAAATTTATTTTGTTCTTTTATAGCTGTTTTATGTTTTGTGTTTTCCTATAAAGTTCTTTTGCTTTATTAAATTATCGTGCAATGCTTAGATATACGAGTACTCTTATGAATACTGAAACTGAAGTGGGTTATTATCCTTGTCTGTACTATGAACAGTTTGTTCTAAGTAATTTTAATTAATGAAACCCAGTAATACTTCAGAGTGTTTGGTGTTGTCATGGTAAACTTTGTCTAGGTTTGGGTGATTGTAGACCCCATGAGAATGCTATTACTTTCTATTTTTGTTGCAGCAGATTGATACAGTAGTTTTTATGCTGTATAATAGTAAATAAAGAGGACTATGACACCAACTAATGCTGAATTTGATTTCTCTTTGGAATTATTTGGACACATAATAAGTCAGTTTTCATGTATTTGTGCAATATATACTTAGATATATTTGTGTGTAAAATCTATTAATCGGCTACTGTTTAATTTACCCCTGGCTTTCACCAGGGTTTAACTTTAACCTGTGGAACATGCTTATGTACTCTTTGTCAAAATTATAATTATAACATATTTTTAATGTTTCTGTTTACCTTGGAGCTTTTCTCCCCGGGCCTCTGCTGAAAATGGACATGCATCCAGTCGGACTATCCCGGTCAACAAATGTAAAATAAAAATAAAATAAATAAATAAAATATATTCCAAGTAAGTGCAATATTTATTTATTATGTCCATAGTCAGTAGTATGTAACCCACTCAAGTGCAGTATATTAGACAAATAATTTAGGCATTTCAATCTGTAGTGTGTTTTGCATTACTTTAAATAGGGTAGTTCATTTAACTCAGGAGAATTCTTTTCATATGTCAGTGTTGGTAAATGTCTCTGTTCTTTCCTGTGTGTATTGGAATTTGGGAGTAGTATTGTATTTGTTAGTTATGTTTATTCCTCTACTTGTATGTGTTGTTTCACTTTCCTTTGTAATCTCAAGAATTGAGTTGATACATGAAATTTCATTTAGGTTACGTGTGTGTAGTTCTAAATGACAATAAAGTTTACGTTGACTTTGACTCTGTAGCATTGATAAATATATTTCAGTTTGCCTTACTTTAAATAGCATCTTACAAGTAATGAAACATAACTACCTGTTCTGTGTGCTCTACACAGTGAGGGAAGGGCAAACCCCATAAATGTGGTATTGAGTTAGAATCTATAAACTATGGGCAGGATTCATGAAGCCTCCGTGTAAGAGTTATAACTCTTACACGGAGGCTGCAGTTAAACGGAGTGATGTCAGCATGCTTTGCATATTCATGAGAGCATGCTGAATCACACCTAAGGCTAACACGGTCTGTGTAAGACAGTAGGGGGCGTGTCTGTAGGCCAAGCCCTGTAAGCGGACTCGCCCCCAGAAGAGTAAAAGTGCCCAAAGTAAACACCCACGACAGAGTCCATGGAAATGTGAATAAACACAACACATGCCCCCACAGACTATGAACAGAAAATATATAAATGAACATGTTATAAATTTTTTTTAAACCGTAAAGATGTTTGCCCGTGAGTGCGCTCGTTTGTGCGGGCGTGCCCGTAGCTCAGCTACAGTTAGCAGCCAGTGGGAAAGCATATAAGAACTAAATATGCAAAGTAAGCCAAGAAGCAATAGCGTAGTGGTAGAGAAGTCGGCTGAAGAGCAGGCATTCATGGTTCGAGCCCCCACAACACCAATTTTTATTTTTAGCAAAATAAGCACGAAACAAGTCCCTGACAAACATGTACACATATAAAATCACATTTTATGTAAAATGTAATGAAATAGTCCATTTATTTTGAAGAAATGTGAGGTAACAAAACAATAAAAAATGCCAGACGTGCCTATAGCTGAGCTACAGTTTAACAAGGTGAGTGCATCTGCCAGTAGGTGAGCAGTGGTTTAACAGGTGCAAAATGAGTGCCCATAGCTGAGCAGTGGTTTAACAGGTGCAAAATGAGTGCCCGTAGCTGAGCAGTGGTTTTATAGGCTGAGACTGTGTGACCCTAGCTGAGCTGAGCATAATATGTGTGCTGACAGCCAAATGAGGCGTGAACCAGCGCACCCCATTTGCGCGGAGCTGCGCAACGCGCTAACAAGCTAACCGACAGGCAACGTTGAGCAAGCTGTAACAAAACTGCCTTTACACAGACACACCCCCTAGCCTGTCTAGACAGTCATAAAATATAAAAAGCAGTGGCCAGGTTCGAACCCAGGGTACCATGCACCATAGTCAAGGTACTGAACCACTAAGCTACGACAGCTGTGCTCAGAAATGCAGTAATAGCAAATATATAGGAATGAATAGAAAGTGGAGCATGACAAAGCAGGTTTTGTGAAGTGGATACAATTCCAAAATGGCCAATCACAGATAAGTGCGGGAAAAATGGCATATATAAGCCCCATAGGCGGGAATACACAGCATAAATGATTGTAGAACTGACTTGCAGCCAGAATGTCAGGTGTAGGTGAGGGTAGTTGCTTTTGAGCACAGAGGTGGGGCATTGAGGAGTCCAGATACATGGTCTGGCTCCTAGTCCACAATCATGAGACCCAACTCATGCAGGGCCAGGTCCTGTGGGGAGCATATAGGGCTGAGGCGTGGGACCGGTTGGCTCATGATCTTACCAGTGCCACAGGGATTCCAAGGACTGGTGAGCAGGTCTGTCACCAGCATGCAGACCTGAAGAGACGCAAGCAGGACCAATTGAACCTTTGGATACAGGAGGCCCGGCAAATGCCCAACGCCCCACTACTGAGTAAGTTACATTTAATTATGTATGTAAGAAATTAAATTAGCTGATATTATGGAGATGTGTATTCCAATATTACTTCATTTATATTACAGCTGCAGGTGTCCGTTCTATGAACCGCAGAGCCTATGGCGATAGGCTGGTGTGGTTGCGCCACCAGGCAGGTCAGTAATCCACTCGCAGTAACTGTAAAGAAATATAAAAGTATGACAGTTAGCAAAAGAGTGCAGTGTAGTTACTAAGTAATAAAATGTGCAAGTAACAGTGTAAAAGTGTTTGCAAGTATTGCTTGATTACAAAAGTGTGTTGCAGTCTGAAATCCAAACAGAAAAATGAAAATGTCTGAAATAAAGTCTGAAATAAAGATGCCCCACCTGTAATATCATAGTGCACAACCTGCAGCAGGCTGAAAAGTACAGCTGCAGAAGATGAGCAACTCACATGTGTGAAATATATCCCTGTTGAAATACTGAACCATGATAGAAGTGAGACTGCTGGAAAGGATTGTAATAACTACAGGTAAAATATGTCAATAAAGCCTAGAAGTAAGTACCATCCTGAATAGTAAAATGAAAAAAGTGAGAGGGTGTGAGAAAGAGTTATGAATCCACCAATAAAGTAGTAATAACCCCTGTATAAAGTATACTGCAGTCAGTACAGAATGAAATGAATGTGACAAGTAGAACCAAACTGCGAAATGTGTCCAAAGTGTTGCTGCAGCTGGAATGTGTATCCCAAAATCTGGATATGTTGCTCTCAGTCTGCAATATGCAGATAGTATGATTGTCTGAAATATCAAACATCCACAGTTGTCTATAGCTATATAAAACAAATGTAGCAGGATGATGTAGCTGAACAAAGCCAGATATGAACGTGTATGAATAACAATAAAATGTATATTGATGTAGCAGTAACAGTCCTATCACCAAATTGAAGTAGTTATCATATAGGAAACTGTAGTTAGAACAGTAGTGTGTATATATCTGTAGCTATTAGAAATGTACAGCATATGTATTGGTATTCAAGGTGTTAATAATATTTTCTTCACCCCACCCTATAACCACATATAATCCATTCCACGTGAAATTGGTATGTGCAATCACAATTAACACCCCTGGACATTTGTCCTGATGGGTCATAAATATTTGCATGTCCGTTGATGCATCTGCCCTGTTCATACATCCAAACCTGATGGCCTGTTGCCATCAATCAACCCTGCATGTTGTTGGACTGTGTATTGCTGTTCAAATTATGCATGTGTTATGCTTGCTTGTTCAATGGTGTGAATATCTGGGTGTTTGGTTAATGGGAATACTAATGCATGCTGTTACAACTAATTGCGAATGGTATTGTATGTTACTAACCCAAACTGTCATGACATAATGCAAAACATAGAACGACAGGGAAGTCGGGTTCCAGCGGACCCACCTCTCCCACCTCAGCTGGCGAGTGCACCTGGCACTAGTGCCCAGTCTGGACCCTCCTCCGGTGGCCCTGTGCCACCTGTGGGTGGAAGCGCTGCAGGGGATGGGGCCCATCCCCCCTCTGCAAGCGTGGCCAGAGGAGAACCACCACTCACCCTCCGTAGCGTCCAGACTGTGGTGCATAGGGAGATCCGGGACTCTGTTCTTGAGCCCCTATGCCAGCTTGAGGCACAGGTGGCACAACTTACGGGCATGCCTGTTGCCCGGCCTACACAGCCCCCAACACAGCCCCGTCCTGGGCACTGAAGGAACAGTGGCAACTGCCCATGGGTGGGGATATCAGTTCCACTGTTGCCATCTGTGGGCTCATGGGCTCTGGATATCCAAACCTCCGTCCCCATCAATTGTGTAACCCCCCCCACACGTGTCATACACCGCCCCTGTATGCGTCTTGTTTGTCTTGTTTGTTGACCTACCCAACCTACCTCCCCAGCTATACCGACTTCCTTCACCTGACATACCACTCTCACCTGAAAAAAAAAAGGGCACTCTGTACCCACAAAAAAATTACGCCCCATACATAGCTGCCCATTCCGCACATACGTCTACCAGACATGGAAACTATCAATTACAATTGGCTGTACAACTAGCATTATTGTTGTCCTTACACCTCTCTCAGGGGTGGAGGGTATCAAATGTCACACCAAATTACAACCATATGCACAGCTGTTGCTGATGAAGAAATGGTCAGCTATGGGCCTTACCTACATCCCTCCTGCAAAACCCAAGCTTGTTTCCCTACTGTCTTACCCTCTTTGTGACCCCTTTTTCACCACTTTCCTGTCTCCCCATTTTCATTTCTTTCAAAGAAAATAGCGCGGGTGTGCGCAAGAGTAAGCACGTTTAAGCGGTTGTAAACGGGTGTGCGTGTGTGTGCGCGGAGCTCAACGCCAGTGCGCATGCATGAGCTCCATGCAAACCAGTGCTAACCCGGTTGCAACTGCTTAAAAGTGCCTTAGTCACTCTGATTGACAGGTCCTGTAGTCAGTTCAAAAGCAAAATAAAATCCCACTGTCAGTCCTGAACCCAGGACCTTGGAAACAGTAGTCTGCATGACTTACCACTAAGCCATGACTCTTATACAAGAACATTGTGCTAAAATAAATATATCATGTAATAGTAGGAATGAATGTAAAGGGAATATAGGATGTGTAGTACACAAAGCATGTCATTTAGAATTACTGTCAAAACTAGTGGATTTCCATAATAGCAGTGTGTGAACAGAAACAGCCATGCTAGTTGGTAGCTAGTAGGTAATAATGTCACTGTAGCACCTTGCAAGCCACACACATACTCACAGCAGGATAATCACTGCCCATACCCCACAACCTCTTACAGGAACACATCCGGACCAAGTAATAAAATATGTGGAGCAAAGGGCCAAAACCAGGGACACATTACAAATAATGTTACAACAAACTCAGACAGTTCAGAGAGTAACAGGCTCTGCATTTTGTGGGATGTGTGGAAGGGTATGAAGTCTGAAACTTGAATGTTTGTCACTAAATTCTGACTTGAGCCCAGAGTGATTTGCCATAAAAAGCTGTGCATGAGATATTGACCAGAATATGAGGCAGAAATGTGGACAGCCTGCAAATATTTGTACATATGAGAGGTCTGACACCACCATATTTGAATAGTTAATAGCCTAGACATAGCAACAGTGAATGAGTTACAGGGATGCCCCACAGACTCCATGTGAAATGTACAAACAGTAGGCAGAAAGGTGTAACAACACATGCAATGGTAACTATGGAGTCCTGAAAGTATGCACCACTTGCATGGCAGAAAAAGTGTAGTAATACATATGCTCATGCTAACCCACACTCACAACTGCAGCATACCAGACAATTTAATGGGTGTACCCCACTGATATGTACCATTCCATGAGGCAGATAACAGATGCACCTGAGAGTCTCTGGGGCCTGCTCAGCAGCATACTCAAATACCCTAATAGATGTCAAGGCCCACACCATGGCCAGACCACACTGCATGCTGTAACACCCTAGCAGATATAGCAAGCATTCCAAGGTGTGAATCTACATGGAAAATAGGAAAGCCACAGCAGCAAACTACAGTCAGGACACCTAGCAGGCATACAAGTAGTGACTGTAAAGGGAAAATATTGAAGCCTTAGCAACAAAGTGCAAGCAAAAGTGCAAGGAAAGCACACACACATTAACAGTAGTAGTAGTTGTAGGTGTCAGTGTACATACACAGTTAGTACAGGAAACTGGAGAAATGAATGGAGGAATGTTAATCTACAACACAGCTGGAAATATGAGAGAGATACCAACCATTACACTCACAGAACATTGTCCACAGCATACCAGCATGGTCCCTGCCCTTAAAATCTGAAAGGGCTATGCCTATCTCACATACCTTTTTATAGCACTGTTCTGAAATCACAGTGAGAACTGCAATCAGTACACAACTGTTTGCATGCAATTAGCAAATGCTGGCTAACAATTGGTGCAGAGGCCATCACATGGACATATGCAGATACCTACAAAAGTATGCTGTACTCCCAGTCCACACATGCAATACTTTCATTGCACCCTGAGGAGGACGTGAGAGACAGACAGAGAGAGAGAGAGACAGAGACAGAGACAGAGACAGAGAAAATCGAAATTAAGCAGACAAGAACAAAACTGTTCAGCAACAGCCACCTGAAAGCTGACAACTGGCAAGTGGAGCAGCAGGACAGAAAACCAGATGGCAACACAAGCAGCTGTGACAAACACAGGTAATGTAAAGTAATACTATAAAGGTCTACATATTGTGAACCCTCCATATGTGTCATTGGTCTGTATCCATATGTATATGAAGATGTGCAAAGGGCAGGGGACATACGGCAACTATCAGTGAAGGTTGTACATACATTTGTATGTGAGAGCATCTATGTGTACATATCAATGTAGGTTGACTGTAGGTTGTAGTGCAATGTACAAAGTAGGTTTCACAGTTACGTATGTTTAGCAGTATGTTAGTGTGTGTATACAGTATGGTAGACAAACATGTTGATATACCTGTCTATCATATGGATACGTATGTATGTCAGAATATGTATGTATGTATGCCTGTATATATATATATATATATATATATATATATATATATATATATATATAATATGCATATATGTATACATACATAGAGAGAGATGTAGGAATACATAAACGGATGTAGATAGATAGAATATGTACAAACATATATATGTAATACACACATACAGATATAGATATATGTAGATACATATACATAGACAGACTGATCTGACTATCTACAGGTATGACTGTATATGACAACCTCAACACCTCCTGTCCCACCCCCTCTGTCACTCTCACCCCCTCTGTGCCCCCCCTCCATATCTATAGCAATATATGTACATCAATATATATATATGTGTATATGTATACATATATATATATATATATATATATATATACATATAGATATATCTATATACATATATATATATATATATATATATATAGAGAGAGAGAGAGAGATGTATATATATTCTGAGTGAGGCACATGTGTACAGATGTATTGCAACAGGTGCCTGGTGACAAAGGCACGGAGTGAACACCAGTGTCAAAACCAGAGTACCATACCCCATTTCAAATCACCTACACCAGTAACCACCAGATATGTGATTGGCTACCCACCACTGCATGTGTCAAGGGTGAACAGGGTCATACATGTGTACAATAGTGCCCCCAATGATATTCACAGTGGCACACTATTCCTGGAATACCTGCACATGGTATGTGTCAGCAGACATGGTGTGTCAGCTATGGACTTGTAGGTCAGTTTACCCCTCCACACCACATGATGGATGCCATGGTATGTACCTCACATGACAGCTACAGATATGGAGAAGGACACAGTGACATGTACAACACTGTGACAATGCACTCAAACACATTACCAATGCACAGTGACTGACAACACCACAGAGTACACACATACTACCCACATAGAGGCTACCACTCCTGGATTTACATTTTAAGTCACACCCATGACAGATGTCCAACAACCATAGTAACACCTCACACCATCCACAACCTAAATGACTGCTGTGTGTCGTCCATGCCACTGCAATAGAGAGCACATGTGGAGGTAAAGGTTCCTACCCACAGATAAGACATACCCTGCAATAAACCACACAGTGTTAAGAAGCAAGACTCCCCATGAGTACATGTCACACATACCCCTGCTGAATGTTAGTCAGATAGGTAATATGCCATATGAGTCACCCTGTGTAACTGTGTGACAGCAGCAGGTACCATCACACCACATGTGTCACAATGGTCAGGGTAGCAGAACAGTATGCTGCTGTAGTCCCAGGGGCAATAGCATATTGTATAGTATTGTATTGTAATGTATTGTATTGTGTTGTACTGTATTGGTATGTTGAGGTGCCTCCTTTGTGGAGAGGAACCACTGCTGCTGTGCACCAGTGTACAGGTACATATCCTGTAGTCAGGCTAGTGTTACATAGCACTTCTATATGTGTGTTTAGCTCCTGTCAGAGTTTATGTAGCATGCAACTGGGGATACCATCAGGTCCCAGTCATGTTGTGTATTCTGCTTTCCTGAGGGCGGCTCTCACCTGGACATCTGTGATGACAGGGAGGTTACAGTCAGCTAGGATAACTATGTCTTATTTTGGGGGAGAGGGCGGGGTGACACCTGCACTGAACCTGTCTGCCACAATGTTGTCAATACCTGTGGTTTCAGTGAAATATTTGTTGTTGTGTACTCACTATGGGCATAGAGGAGGGATTCTGACCAGGTTGCTAACATAACTGAAGAAGGCCTTCTGGTTATATGTAGTGTCCCTCTTGATTTCCCTCTCAAAGTTGCCCATGGATGTTTGTATGATGGAAGATAGATCCTTACTAGTGCTGCTCAGACATGCCTTCCCTTTATGGAATTATGCTCTGTCTTGCAGTAGCTGCCATCTTTTGTAATACAATCTGTCTATGGCTGGGGTCCATCAGACAGGATGCTGTCCCTTTGTGGAGAGTGTCTTGGTCATATATGAGATTGCATGATCCATGCATTCTCAGAGATGTCTGTAGAAAGCATTTGTGTAGGGGTCAGCATTGTGGGTTGTGTCTTCCACTGGCCCAGTGGGCTGAAAGGATACCATGTCACTGCTACAAATTGTAAAGTTTGCATCTGCAATGTTATTCACTATAGTCGTTTGTGCTGGTGGTGGAGGTGGGATATGTATATCCAGGGCAATTAGTGTGTGGTCAGCTCACAGTAGTTGATGATGTAGGTCATACAGTACCTAGATACAAACCCCCAAAGTGAGGAGGTGCTCTGGACCTGAATCAGTGTTCTGACTGCTGGGGTTTGGTAGAATGTCGTATGGGTGTGCCAGGTACTGTTGCACAGTTGCTGGCTGAGCACTGATACCTGGCCATTTACATGTGTATCCACCAATAGACAGACAGATGCTATATATGTGAGATATGTTGTATCATAACAGTCGAGTAGCATGTGTAGTATGTATTCCAAATTCTGCTGACATATATTGCTGATATCAGGTTATTTTCTTTTTCAGGTACATGGCTCACACGTGAAATCCCGCTTACTCCGCAGCTGAGGATGAGGAGATACACCAGAGCCTGTTGTGGGATTATGCAATACTCTTTTCCCGCACCAGCCAGAATCAGCAGGAGAGGGCTGCACTGTGGCAAGACCTGGTCCGTCGGGTAAATGACATAGGCATGCATAATAGGACATATGAGCAGGTACGACATCACTGCAGTGATTTAATCAGAAATGTCCATCAGCATGCGTCGGATATCCACAGGCAACAGGTCGCCACAGGTGGTGGGGTGGCTATACATCCCCCACTCACCAGACTGGAAGGACTACTCATGAGTGTAGTGGCTCCAGTCCGCCAGCAACAACAACAGCAGCAGACATGCATTATGATGGAGGCTGGAGCCACGCAGCAGCAAGACTATGAGCGTGCAGGTAATATGCCATATGTATAGTTGACTGTTGTGTACACTGGTAGTTAATGCATGTGTGAGGTGTGTCCTTGGTTTGTAGCTGTCACCATAGTATTTAATGTACAAGTGTGATATCCTCAATATTAGCAGCTGACCTGTGAAAGGCGACTGTTGTACTACTGACCTGTATCATACTCAGTAACAATGGCACAGTTGTGCCCACTGACATTAGTTTCTTCACGTCTGCAGGTCCCTCCGGTGTAACAGCAATGCAGCCTATCCATGCTGGTGAGTGTGTATTGACAATACTGTAATAGTCTTGATAGTAATAGTAATATTAGGCTCACTTAGTAGTGCTCTTTGTATGCATGTAGGTGTGTCTGTGTCTGTGTATTGATATCACGCATACTGAGTAGTGTACAATTGTGTGCAACTGTGTGCATGTGTGCACCTGAGCATGTGTGCACATGCACATGTGTGCATGTGTGCACCTGTGCATGTGTGAATGTGTGCATGTGTGCACCTGAGCATGTGTGCACATGTGTGCATGTGTGCATGTGTGCACCTGTGCATGTGTGCATGTGTGCATGTGTGCATGTGTGCACCTGTGCATGTGTGCAACTGTGCACCTGTGCATGTGTGCATGTGTGCATGTGTGCATGTGTGCATGTGTGCATGTGTGCATGTGTGCATGTGCGCATGTGTGCATGTGTGCACCTGAGCATGTGTGCATGTGTGCATATGTGCACCTGTGCATGTGTGCAACTGTGCACCTGTGCATGTGTGCATGTGTGCATGTGTGCACCTGTGCACGTGTGCATGTGTGCATGTGTGCATGTGTGCATGTGTGCACCTGAGCATGTGTGCACGTGTGCATGTGTGCATATGTGCACCTGTGCATGTGTGCATGTGTGCATGTGTGCACCTGTGCATGTGTGCATGTGTGCATGTGTGCACCTGTGCATGTGTGAACCTGTGCACCTGTGCATGTTTGCATGTGTGCATGTGTGCACCTGTGCATGTGCGCATGTGTGCATGTGTGCATGTGTGCATGTCTGGACCTGTGCATGTGTGGATGTGTTCATCACTGGTAATGTGTAGACATTGTAAACTGTGTTTCCTGTTTCCCTCCCACAGGTTCTGGTGCTGCTCTGGTGTCATGCAGCAGCGAATCTGAATCAGGTGCCATGGGTACCGAAAATGATGACATCTGTGTAATGGCACAGGAAGGTATGCCAGGGTCCGTCATTAGTCAGCCGATTGACAGTACACAGCTGTCAACCCCATCAATGTGCACAGTTATCCTGCCAATACATCCTTTGTCACCAATGTCCCTAGGTGATGGACAGCATACAGTGGGCATTGACCAGGGTAATGTGGTATCTGTGGCACATGCCTCCCCACACAGCAGCCATGGGCATGGCCCAGAGATGGTACCACACAGACAAATGTCCAGGGGTTCTCATGGGAGCATCCGTGGGCATACTGCCCCTGTCAGACGTGCCCACAGAGGTCTTACAACCTCAGCTATGTTTCAGGCTGTCATGCAGGCACAGTCACGTATGGAACGGTATACCAGACAGGGTCTGAGGGAGCTGACAGCATGTCGCACAGCCATGACTGACAGTATGCGTGACATTGCGGCTGCCATCCGTAATTTCACCGATGTCATAGGCATGGGGACATATTAGACCAGTTCCACAACTACATGTCCATGAGCCAGGGTGATGGTGGACGGTTGAGGCGTCGACCTGGGCATATGCCAGCAACAGCAGCAGCTGGCAGTCGTCGCGGACGACAGGGCCGCGGCCGCCACCATAGTGCCAGCAGCAGCCCCAGCAATGCTGGGTCTCTGCTGTCATCAGACCACCCCAGGAGACCATGTGCACGTGGCTCTGGCCAGGCCCGACAGGGATCTGTGTCCAGTCAATGAACACCTGCTTCTGATGACAGTACCCAGTCTGGGTTGGTACCGGATACGGTCCGTAGCACCCCTGCAAGGCACAGGTACCATGTCCGTGGCCAGAGACACTGATCTGTATGACCTGGCAGGTACAGTCTGTGGCTGTCCACAAGCACCAGTATATGGCAGCCATGAGGTGGAACTGTGTGCATCCATACACACATGCGAATTGACAACACCTAGGGCTACCACATACACGCACACACTGCATCAACATTGCCCCACCTTGTACTGCTGTCCCTCACCAACACACATACACATACATGTCAATTGGTGGTATCGGTGGCTGACTCAGGCATACCAAGTTCACACCCTGTGCATATGATGAAACTGTGCCACCTCCTGCAATCTGTAACATCAGTGCAGGTACAGGTTAACATGTTGCTGATGCACAGGGTGACTACATAGATGTGTAGTAATAGTATCATGTTGTTAACAGTACTGTGTGCTGAAGTAATAGTGGGTATATCACAGCATGTCTGATGCAGTAAGGGTGTGATTGTCATGTACTGTTGTCTACACCCATGGTAAGTACCATAATGTATCATCTGCTCATGTTGGCATACTGGTGGTAAGGATGTCAAGAGAAGGCTACATACATAGGTAGCACAGGGGATAAGGTAATGAACGTATTAATATGCAATGATGGACATGTAAACTGCAAGTGGCATGTTGCCCACACTGGACTCTGCAATGCAGATGTTTGAGGATGTTGATATGTGTGCAGTACTACACGACTGGTACAGGACACACAGGAGCACCCTAGCACTGCAAGCTCACATCTCATACCATGCTAGACAGCCCCAACACACAAAACTAACTGTCACAGGAGGGAGAGTTCCCATACATGTCAGGGATACTGTGGTGGCAGGCCAGGCAGCATACATCCTACTAAGTATGGAACCACTGAGTGAAGGCTCAGTGTCTGTTATTTGACATGTGTATTACTGCAGGTATGAGCACATGGGTTTCCATCCAGTTATTGTACATCCTGACAGTACATGGTCTGTACACTTGTGTGCACTGAGACTGGATCCTAGCCATCTGACCTGTGTATTTCCATGTACATGTGCATAGTGCCTGCATATTTGCAGTGTTACCTACTGGAAGTGGTACAGCTTGTTTGTTGTACAATGGACTACATGCAGCCCTGCTTACTGTAGCTGTGTTTGCATGCATGTTTGCTTGCAATTACCCTGGAATACTGATCCCACCTGCAATGCATAGTTACAGAGCTTCTGTGGACTCCTAGTGACATCTGCATAGCTTACTATATGTATGTCCATGTCTCACTTGACAGAATGTCACTGTTTGTCCTGTTCACATGTACGTTGCCTGTGACACATTGCATATGACTTACCCGGCATTTGTCCACGTGAGCAGTCATATATGCTACTGCTAACTAATCACAGGCACTACACCCTCACATATTCATCTTCTGTTGAACCACCTGCTTCGCTAGGGATGGCTTGCACCTGTCACCCCTGGCCTTTCAGATATTGGCAAAGGCTCTTGCTACCCCCATAGTGCCTATGTTAGGCAAGGCTCAAATGACAACCCACCTTCATAGGTATCACAAGGGATAAGAAACTAAGAGTAATGCTACCCAATGCCAGAAGTCTAAACCTCAAGATGCATGCACCCAAAACTCTCCTTGGCATGGAGAACATCGATATCTGTGCAGTAACAGATGCCTGGTTCAGGGCCACTGAGAACACCCCAGCACTACCAGGTTATACCTCATACCATGCTTTTCAGCCCCAAAACTTGGAACGAACCACAAATGGAAGGGGGGTATTGATATTCATCAAAGATAGCCACACCTCCAGGTTGGTGGCAAAGCACCAAGCATCAGAGACTATCCATGTGCAACTAACAATGGGTGAAACTGCCTTCCAGGTTGTAGCCTGCTACAGACCATCCTCCCAAACCCAAGAACTGCACTCGGCCGTCCTGTGAACAGTGGACATATGAAGGTCTCTCCAAACACCATTATATTGGGCGACGTCAACTACCCAAACATAGACTGGGAGCATGACTCTAGCTCCAACACCCTAGGCCAAAGATTCCTAGAATATATGAGCTCAAATGCTATGGAACAGCTTGTTACCACTCCCACAAGAAGGGGAAACATACTGGACCTGATCATCACCAACATGGGGACGCTATGCTCCAGACCAGACATGTATCCCTCACTGGTAAGATCAGACCATAAACTAATCTCACTGGATATTCACATCCCGACCCCACCCCCTGCCCAGAACACCACAGTGAACAACTTCTCTAAAGCAAATTCACACTCCTCAAAACTGAGGTGGAAACCTTCAAAGCCCCCGGGCCTGTGGAAACTACAGACCAGACCGCAGATTCCTCTATAAACGCATTCTATGGACACCTTCAGGAATGCATGGATCATGTGATCCCGAATAAAACCAAGACCCAATCCTCCGGCAGGCGTCCTGTCTGGTGGACCCCAGCCATAAACAAACTACACAATAGAAGGAGGAAGCTACTAAATGATACAGCAAAATCCCAAAAAGGGAAGGCATCACTGATCAGTATTAGCAAATAACTACAGGCACTCATAAGATTGTCTAAGGCCAGCTTCGAGAGAAATTGCACAGGACACTAAGGATAATCACAAGGCTTTCTTTAGTTATGTTAGGAACCTGGGTGGTAATTCCCAGATATGCTCAGAGGTAGTCCAAAATGTCAATAGAAACACCAAACCCACAGACATTGCCAACATTCTAGCTGACAGGTTCAGCGCAAACTTCTCCCCTCCACACCGAAAGTGCAAATATGTATCCCAGCAGAGTGCTGCCCCCCTGACATCTCAGATGCTCAGGTAAGAGCCGCCCTCTCCAAAGCAGTACACACTGCATCAATGGGACCAGACAGTGTCCCGGGCTGTGTCCTACATGAACTCCAAGACGTGCTACAACCAAACATAAAACTACTGTTCAATCCCAGCCTTACTACAGGATATGTGTCCAAAGAGTGGCGTACAGCAACAGTGGTCCCTCTACAGAAAGGTGGTGCCTCAACGGATCCTGGACACTATCGCCCCATAAGCCACACTAGCTCGGTCTGCAGAGCTATGGAAAGGATCATCATGGACCACATAAATATAGATATTGGGGACCTACAGACACTGGTTCATACCCAGTTTGGCTTTGTTAAGGGCAGATCCTGCCTCTCAAACCTGGTTGATGTCTTTGAAACAGTCACCAAGGCCATTGACGAGGGGAAGGTGGTCCACACAGCCTACCTGGACCTCGCAAAAGCCTTCGATACAATACCCCACTCGGGCATCCTAGAGAAGCTCACCAGCTTAAATATAAGCCCCTATGTCACTAGATGGATTGCACACTAGCTCAAGGACATAACCCACATGGTTAGAATTGCTGGAGCCATGCCAGAGTCCAAACCAGTTACAAGTGGTGTCCCACAAGGCTCAGTCCTGGGACCTCTCTTGTTTGGTATATATTTATCGGAGGTACAGGCCAACATGGAAGGACGGTGGCTGACCAAATATGCAGATGACTGCAAACTGGCCACCATAATCGACTCTCCATCTGACACAAGCATCTTCCAAAAGGGCCTCAAAGAAACAGACTACTTGTGCCAGAGCCATGGCCTCCAGCTGAATGCAAACAAGTGTATAGTCATCCCTTCTGGCAAAAACAAAGTGCCCACAAAGTACCACATAGGTGGTACTCCATTACGTACAGAAGAAGTAATTAGGGACCTGGGGACCCAAGTTGATAGCAATCTCTCATTTGACAACCACGTGGCCAAAGTGGTTAGAAAGACATTTTATATAGCCCACCCCATCATGAAGGGATTCACATCTATATCAGGGGAGGGCATTGTGCCTCTTTACTCATCCCTCATCAGGCCCATAATTGAGTACAATCCCCCTGTTGGGATGTACCTTACCAGACATCTGCAGCAACTGGAAAGACCCCAAAAGTACCTCACCAAGAGGATCAAAGGGATCAAACAGATGCCATATGCTGACCAGTTAAAGAAACCCCAGCTCTACTCAGTGGCATACCGCCTGTTCAGAGGTGTTCTGTGCCTAATGTATAATGCCATGTCAAACCCGGAATTAATGGGCATGCTGCACCTGAGAATATCCAAATCCCATCGGGCTACACGCTTGAGAGACCTGAACCTCAGCAGTGAAATAAATAGGACATGCTGGAGGGACAGATTCATAATCCAGAGGCTCACTTCACTCTGGAATAAAATCCCAATCCAGGTTACGCAGAGTCCCTCATTGACTCTCTTCAAGAGGGATCTTGATGAGTGGATGGGACATTATAGGTTTACCCCGGGTATCACTTCTGTGTCCCTGTTAGACAGAGGCACAGTATACTAACCTCGGAAAAGGGCATGGCAAGATATATTTACAATGGATGGTGACAGCCAAACACATTCTGACTAGGTTCTTAAATGCCCTAGGGCAGATAGCCTAGTATAAACCTATGAACCTATGAACCTATGTACCTTGTTCCCCATTGGCCCTATGTGCTGTTAATCACCATGGCAATCACAATACTATGGTAGCATGTGCAAAGGTCAGTTGTCAGTCACCTCTATGGTACAGTTGTGGAATATGTGGGTCATGTGGCAATGTCACAGCTGCCACATGTACACAGTCAACCCTCTCCCCTACACATGGATGTACAACACATGTATGAGATGGAACCACATAGCCAAACTGGGGACTAAGCACTCTGAACCCAGTACTGGCATAACCTGTCAGGTGGCATGCAATACTACAGTGACTACAATACCAGTCTGATGTAGACCTACACTGACAGCAATACAAGCACGTGAACACACTGGGTCATTTGTGGAGCCTTAGAATAGCATCCTGCCTGAGCGGCACACACCTCTGCAGCTGGCACACAGGCATACGTTATGCCTGAACACATCATGCATAACACATAGCACACAAATCCTGTGTGCCAAACAGTCACAGCCTGTACGGCTAGACAACACACCTGCCACAGTTGTGTTAGCTACCTTTATTGTCCGGTACAGTGTGGTCACGCTCACCAGGCTGGACAAGGTGAAGGTCACAGTGATATGCCCGTGGGGCACTATGGTCCACCACATAACACAAGCATACAGGTCAGTCAGAGGCATGGACACATATGACTCAGTCATTGTCCATGCCACATACCTTCTCCTGCTGTACTTGTAGGGTGCTGACATCATCAGTGTTTAGAAAGGGGAATGTGCATCCTGTAGTCTGTTCTCCTAGTTGCCAAAAGGGACATTTCCCTCACACAAAATTGCACATACACTAACCCCCCTCATCCAAACACACACACTTGCCGGATTCAAACCCCTACCTGACTATGTTATAACACTCGAGATGGACGCATTAGCAGAGCACGCTATTCGCATTATTGGGAGGCTTTCCTTCTCCTGCTGTACTTATAGGGTGCTGACATCATCAGTGTTTAGAAAGGGGAATGTGCATCCTGTAGTCTGTTCTCCTAGTTGCCAAAAGGGACATTTCCCTCACACAAAATTGCACACACACTAATCCCCCTCATCCAAACACACACACTTGCAGGATTCAAACCCCTACCTGACTATGTTATGACACTTGAGATGGACACATTAGCAGAGCGCACTATTCGCATTATTGGGAGGTTTCCCTTCTCCTGCTGTACTTATAGGGTGCTGACATCATCAGTGTTTAGAAAGTGGAATGTGCATCCTGTAGTCTGTTCTCCTAGTTGCCAAAAGGGACATTTCCCTCACACAAAATTGCACACACACTAACCCCCCTCATCCAAACACACACACTTGCAGGATTCAAACCCCTACCTGACTATGTTATGACACTCAAGATGGACGCATTAGCAGAGCACGCTATTTGCATTACTGGGAGGTTTCTCTTCTCCTGCTGTACTTATAGGGTGCTGACATCATCAGTGTTTAGAAAGGGGAATGTGCATCCTGTGGTGTGTTTTCCCAGTTGCCAAAAGGGACATTTCCTTCACACAGGCATGCACACACACCAACCCCACTCACACACACCCTGAGCATTTGCAGGATTCAAACCCCTACCTGACTATGTTATGACACTTGAGATGGACACATTAGCAGAGCGCGCTATTCGCATTACTGGGAGGTTTTCCTTCTCCTGCTGTACTTATAGGGTGCTGACATCATCAGTGTTTAGAAAGGGGAATGTGCATCCTGTGGGGAGGCAGACGCCAAGCACACTCTGGCTAAGCTGTCATTCCTTAGGGCAAACAGCCTAGTGTTGACCTCTACACCCATATGTTTAATTGTCAAATGCACATTATTTGTTGCTGATAGACTGTTTGCAGGTCTTTATTGCCATAGCATTCCCTGTTTGTATGAACAACTTGTGTATCTGTGGAAGATGTTTGCATATGGGAGGGATCCACTATATCACGTATGTCTCTGTAGTCATTTAACTGTGTGCACTGGGCAGATTGCTGTAATGTGGTTGGTTCCTGGAATAACACGTACAAATACCAGATATGGGTGGCCAACTGCTAAACTGAGATTTGGCCTACGTGCGTGAGCATGCCCAGTTCAGCCTTCCCATGGCATGTTGTCTGACATATGTCTCATTTATCAAAGTGTGTGAGCATGCCCAGTGTGAGCTTTCCATATGTTGAACTCTGCAGCCCACCACATTTGTGGATGAGTGTGAACTTCAACAAAAATCTCCCGTTTATGGTTGTGTGTTGTGTGTCATGTTGTGTAGTTACTGTCCAATTGCTTTGTGTGTGAACACAACAGGGATTATACTGTGCCTGCAGGGTTTGCATGGGATACTTTGCATACAGTTGTCAACACCCATTCATACTGACCTAACACTGTAGTACTGTATAGTGTACTGGTTCAGTACTTTGACTGTGGTGGACAGTATCCTGGGCTTTAGTCCTATCACTGCTTTACATTTCCATAGTGAGCACAACAGCCTGGTTAGGGGCCAGTTGTGCACATCTGACCATGTTGCATTATGTTCAGATATGAACTACTTAAACCAGGCTTGTCCAACACTGGTAGTGTATTCCACAACATAGGTGTACATTTGCAAACACTAGCGATGTGCCCTAGGCCATTTTTAATGCTAGTCGGAGAGTGTGTTTGTCCTTCGACACACATTGTAACTGGAGTTTGCCATGACATATGTCATGGTTAGTATACTGTGCCTCTGTCTACCTGTGACATAACAGTGATACCCAGGGTAAACCTACCATCTCCCATCCACTCATCAAGATTCCTCTTGAGGAGAATCGATGAGTGACTCTATGGATAGCCTGTACTGGGAGTTTACTCATGGGTGGGGGTGGCTTCTGTGTTATGGATCATGCAGTACAGCTTGTCCTATGTATGTCCATGCTGGGGTTCAGGTCTCTCATGTGCATAGCTCACTGCCATTCAGATTGTACAAGGTGCAGCATGTTTATTGATACCAGCTTAGACATGGCTTTATACATCAGGCACAGCTTGCCTCTGGATGGGCAGTATGGCAGTGTGTGTAGCTGCAGTTTGTTTAATCAGGCAACACATGGCATCTGTGCAAGCTCTTTGATACTCCTGGTGAGGTACTGTTGGGGACTTTACAGTTGATGGAGGTGTCTGCTGAGGTACATACCACAGGGGCTATTGTAGTCAATTGTAACGCTGATGAAGGATGACTGCAGAGCCACAATGACCTCCCCTTATTTAGATCTGACAACCTTCATGATTAGGTGGGTATATGGTATGTTTCTGTAAACACTACAGCCACATGTTTGTCCAATGCAGGATATCTATCACCTTGTGTCCCCAGGTCTCTCATTACATGTTAATTACGTAATGGGTTAACACCTATGTGGTAATTGGTGGGCACTTACTGTATATCCACGGGGGTTGACTATACACTTTTCTGCAATTAGCTTGCTGACATGGCTATGGCACCAGTTGTCTGTTCCTATGTGGCCCTTTTGTGGGATGCTTGTTTCAGCTGGAGGGTCACATATGGTGAGCAGTTTGTAGTCCTCTGCAAACATGTTCAGACACAGTCCTTCCATGTTGGCCTGTACCTATGGGACATATATACCAGACGAGGGAGGTCCCAGGACCAAGCCTTGTGGGATGCCAGTTATATCTGGTTTGTAGTCTGACATGGCTGCAGCATGTCTGACCATGTCAGTTCTGTCATTGGTCTGGTTTGCAACCCCTCTACTGACATAGGGGTTTATATTTAAGCTGGTGAGCATATCTATAATGAACATGTAGGGTATTGTATAGAAGCCTTTGCAAGGTCCAGCTATGCTGTGTGGACCACATTGCCCTCATCAATGACCTTAATGACTGTTTCATATGAGTCAAACATGTTTAGGGACAGGATCTGCACTTAAGAAAGCCACACTGGGTAGGGTCCTGTGTCAGTAGGTCGCCAATATCTTTATGTCTGCGGTACATGCTGATCCTTTCCATAGCTGTGCAGACCGAGCTTCTCAGGATTCTGGGTTGGTAGTTTTCAGTATCCATTCAGGCAACACCTTTGTTGAGAAGGACCACTGTTGTTGTACACTGCTCTTTGGGTACATATCCTGTGGTAAGGCTGACATTGAGCAGTAATGTGATTTGGCATTCCATTCTTCTTGGAGTCCATGTTGGACTCAGCCCAGGACACCATCTCATACCATTGCTGCTGTGTGTTTTGCTTTGTAGATGCTGGCTGTTACCTCAGCATCTGCAATGTCAGGGGGCCAGCAGTCTGCTGGGATAGATATTTTGCATTCGGGGGGGGGGGGTTCACTGCACCTATCAGGATGTATGTTGGCAATATGTGTGTGTGTTTGGTATGTTGTTTGTAATATTTGTGTGATTCAGAGCATATCTGTGAGTTCCCAACATGGTTCCTAACATCAGTTGTGGAAGCCTTGGGATTATCCTTAGTGTCCTGTACAATTTGTATCCTCATAGGTTCATAGGTTCATACTAGGCTATCCACCCTAGGGCATTTGTAAGCCTAGCCAGAGTGTGTGTGTCTTTCGCCACCCCTTGCTATGTGAATATTATGGCCATTTATGATTTGCTTTGCTGTGCCTCTGTCTGGATGTGACACAGTGAAGACCCCCAGTGTAACTCTATGATCATCCATCCACTTGGCAAGATTCCTGTTGAAGAGTGTCAGTGAGGGGCTCTGCCTAACATGGAGTGGGATTCTGTTCCAGGGTGTGGGGAGCCTCTGGGTTATGTATTTGTCCCTCCAGCACATCCTATTTCATTATGTGTTGAGGTTGACATCTCTCACTCTCACAGCTCCAATGGCTTTGAGTTTTCGAGGGTGGAGTATGTCCATTACTCCTGTGTTGGACATGGCCTTGTACTACAGGCATGCAATGCCTCTGTGTAGGCAGTATGTGACTGCATTCAGCTGGGGTGTCTACAGCCAGGCAGCATATGACATATATTTGAGACCCTTTATCCTCTTGGTGAGGTACCTTTGAGGTCTTTCTAACTGCTGCAGGTGTCAGGTAAGGTACATCCCAAATGAGGCATTGTACTAGATTATGGGTGTGATAAGAGAACAGTATAGGGGCACAATGACCTCTGTTGATGTAGATGTGAATCCTTTCATGATACGGTGTCCAATATAGACAGTCTTTGGCAATGTGAGTGTCACATAACAGGTTACTGTCCACTTGTGTCCCCAGGTCCCTGATTACTCCTTCCATACATAATGGTTTACCACCTATGTGGTAATTTGTGCGTACCTTGTTTGGTATTTGGTGGGACATTCATACTGTCCAGTGTCTTCAGGATAGCTGGGTGGGGTTCCTGTGTGTGAGAGTGTGGTCTGTAGCATGCTACAGACTGTACAGCAGTCTTTCCTACGGTTAGTTGCACATGGGTGGACTCCAATGCCTTGTACATTGTCAGTTACCTGGACATATGGATGCCTGTGCTGAATATGGATACTCACCCTCCTTTTATGTTTTGTTCCAGGTTTTGGGGCCATGACACATGATATGTGGTATAACCTGGTAGTGCTGGTGTGCTGTCAGGAGGCTTGCAGCAGGTTTCTGTCACTGCACAGACATCAATGTTCTCCATACTGGGGATGGCCTCGGGAGCATGCATATTGGGGTTTACACATCTGGCATTGATCAGCATTACCCTTATGTTTCTTTCCACTTATGTTTTGTAGGGTGGTGGGTTTGTCTTTTCAGCCTTGCCTACGAAAGGCTCTATGGAGGTGGCAAAAGCCTTATCCAATATTCAGATGCCCAGGGGAAACAGGTGCAAGCCATCCCTAGAACAGCTGCGTGGCTTGTCAAGCTTGACATCCCAAGCAGACAGACATTGGATCCCCTTGGAATGACACCAGTAATTGTGCCACTTGTTATAACTGATCATTCCGTGTTTGTACTGTGGCATCATTCTTGGTGAGGGTAGGATGCTGCAAACAGTCAGTGTCATACCGGCCTGGACTTCATAATCGGAGAGCTCATCTATGTCTCTTTTCATGTAGTCTGGGGAGGTACATCTCAGGTCATTCACACCAGCATGGACTATGACTGCATCATATTTCTACTTGCTTTGGGGTGACCTGCATACTTGTGTTATGTGGCATATTGTAGCAGCCTACAGGCAGCTTACTGTACCCTTTCACTTGTTCAGTCTGGTGTGCGGGACAGCAGCGTGTCTCACTATGGAGTCACCTATTACAACTGTATCAGGCATGTTATTTCTCCTTCTGGCCTGTGACTGTTTGGCACACCAGCTTTGTGTACTATGTGTTGCATGTGCTATGTTTGGAGGTTGTTTGATTGGGTGTCTGCTTTGGAGGCCTCTGTTGGTGTGGTGTGTTTGTAATTCGGGCCTCCGGGAATGTTTTTCTGTGTTTATGTCTTTGGTTTGCAGTTGTGATAGGTCTATGTGGGACTGGGTTTGTGGTGTGTGTGGTTACCTTCTCCTCCTGACTAGTTTTGGGAGTACTGAGTTGAGGGAGCTCAGCCTCCAGTTTGGATAGATGGTTGCATCTCTCACATATATTTGTATTTCTTGCTGGGAGTTGAGGGTTGTCTGTGTACTTGGGGCAGGTGTAACATTGCCTCAAGATTCACAGATTCAACTTGTTGTGGCTGGCCTTAGTGGATTGTATGTGTGGACATATTTTATTGCCATACTACTGATCAGTGATTACTTCTTTTTATGTTTGCTCTATCATGTAGCAGCTTCCTCATTCTCTTGCATGGTTTGGTTATGGCTGGTGTCCACCATGCCAGATGCCTGCGTGTATGGCATTGTGTCTTGTTTTAATTTAGGATTGCATAATCCAAGCATTCCTGGCAGTGTTCATGGAATGGCTGTATTACAGGTTCTGAGGTGTGGCCCATATTTTGCACCTGCACAGGACCTTTAATGGATTCCACATCAGTTTGGAGGAGTGCAAATATTGCTTTACACATGTTTTTCACTGTGGTTTTCTGGCCAGGGACTGTGGCCAGGATTTGTATATCCAGTGTGATTACTCTATGGTCTGGTTTTACCAGTGAACAATACACTTCTCGTCTTGCCATCCAGTACCCATGTTGCTGATTATCACATCCAGTATGCTTACCCCTCTTGTGGGAGTGGTACGTTGTTCCTGGGCCTTTTGGTTTATGGATTCTATGAACTTTTGTCCTACAGTGTTGGAGCTAGTATAATGCTCCCAGTCTATGTCTGGGTATTTTCAGTCACCCAATATAATGTGGTTTGGAGGACTTGATATATTTATGTATTCCAGCATAGGCCAGGTGCAGTTCCTGGTGTTGGGACAGTAGTCTGTAGCAGGCTATAAACTGGGGGGCAGTTTTAGCCACTGTTACTTGACCATGGCTAGTCCATGCTGCTTCTTGTTGTGGTACCAACATGGGGGTGTGGTTATCCTTGACAATTATTGCTAGTCACCCTCCTTTTGTAGCTTGTTCCATGTTTTGAGGCTGTACAGCACAGTATGAGGTGTAACCTGGTAGTGTTAGGGTGCTGTTGTGAGCCTTGACCCAGTTTTCTGTTACAGCACAGATATCAACATTCTCCATACTGGGTGAGTTTAGACTGCATGCATCTTGCTGTTTAGACTTCTGGCATTGGGTAGCATTACATCTAGGTTCTTATCCCTTCTGATACCTATGGAGGTAGGTTTGTGTTTTGAGCTTTACCTATTCAGGGCACGCTGTGGGTAACAACAGCCTTTGTCAGTATCCATACAGCCTGCACTGATAGGTGCACACCAGTCCTAGCAGGTGGGGCATCATGTCATGCTCAGCATGTCATCCCAGGCTGGCACACATTGGATCCCCTTTGACTAACTGTGATACTTCAGCCAATTATTGCACTTGATCATCTCATTATCATATTGTGGCATGATGCTTGGTGAGGGTAGGATGTTAGTCACGGTCCTCAGGTGTGCATATAGTACATGGTGTTACATTACTTAACACATGGCATTCATGTCTCAGGTGGTGCTGCAGGGCTGCCTCTGTCGGATGCACATATTACACTCCCTGTACATGTTTATGAGCAGGTCATGTCATTTTAGGCATCCCTGTTATTATTTGGGTGAGTCAGAGGGGGTATCATTCCCAGGGTTCCTACTGAGCCAGTGTATGTGCTATGCGTTGCCTCTTTGCCAAGGCCAGGGCATACTGGGCACGCCTCCTTTGGCCTACTGGGGCAGGCTCAGGTTGTTCCTCCTCCGAGTCACGCTCTGCCTGTGATGGCCTTGGCAATGGTGGGGGGCTGTTTGGCCCAGCCCTATGCTGGTCCTGCTGCAGCTGTTTTCGCAAGATCATATTATGTAGCATAGCACATACCATGACAATTTGGGTACATGTAGTTGGTGTGTACTGCAAGGCTCCACCAGATGTGTCCATACACCAGAACCGTGACTTGAGCAGCCCAAACACACACTCTATTACATTACGTGTTTGTGCGTGTGCCTCATTATGGCGTTCCTGTTCAGGTGTGTGTGTGTTTCTGATGGGTGTCACCAGCCACGGCTCCAGTGCATAACCTGCATCCTCCACTAGGTGTCCGTGTGGGATGTCCCCATTGGCAAATGTCTGGTACAGCTGCGTCAAATGCCAGATGTGGGAATCATAGTAGCTCCCAGGGCAGCCAGCACACACATTCATTATTATGCCCTGGGCATCACACACGACCTGGCAGTTGATGGAGGGGAAGCCCTTGCGGTTAATGTAGGCCCTACCCTGCTCACCGGCTGGTGCTTTGATGCGTATGTGCGTGCAGTCTATTGCACTCACTACCTCAGGGTATTCAACTATTTGCTGGAAGAGACGCATATTGCTGGCCAATACCTCACGGGCATTGGGGAAATATACATAATCACTGACATGTGCTGACCTGGCATCCAGGAACTGGTGCAGTACCCTGGAGGCTGATGCCTGTGATATCCCCATCATATCACTAGTTGGTCTCTGGAAGGTACCTGTTGCTAGTATTCTTAGGCCAACACATACCTTGGTTTCCACTGGGATGGGTTCACCTCTGTTGGTTCTGTGTGTGAGGCGTGGCCTGCACAGCTCCACTATTTGCTGCAGGAGTTCTCTATCCACTCTATAGCGCTCTACTATCTCCAGCTCATGTAACCCATGGTAGGTGACCCTGGGCCTGTACACTCTTCTCTGTCTCCTCACTGTGGGTTTTCTGGCACCATCTGCATTGTCACCACCCTCAACAAGTCGCCTATGTCTCATTATGACAGCTATGGCAGCCCCTAACATTTCTGCTCTGAGTGAAGCTTTTTCAGTTTTCACTTCTAATAGCTTACTCCTGTCTTGCAGTGTCTCTTGAGAGAAACATCCTGCACTGCTGTTGCAGAGTTTTAAGTGCTGGGCTGGGCTACTATTCTGCCTGTGTAATTGCCTGCTTCTAATTGTTTTCACCTGCTAGCTCCAGCAGTATTCCCTGGTAGCTTCCTACTAATTCTGTTGCTTCCTTTTTCCTTTCTGTTTCCTCAGGGGGGAGCAGCGTGCATACCAGCAGAAACACGCTCACAGTGGCTTACACACGCGCATACATGCTTACACGGTTCAGAATCTGCTTATTCGGGTTAAAACGCGTGCACACCCATGCAAACAGTGTTAGACATCTAGCAACACGCTCCCACATGCTCAGTCTGCCTTACACGCGCGCACACTGTCCTACTCGTGCTTCATGGCGCGCACACGTGCGCATGCACGCCCAGCAGGAAACTTTGGTGTAGGCAACAGTGTGCACCTTCCATTTCTTGACTTTCCCGTGCTTATGTTGTGGCACTCCTCTTTCCATGATATGTGTCTGACATCTGTCATGTAACTCTGACCTCCAATGAACTGCATTTCTTTCTGCCATTCCCCCCTGTGATGTCACCTATCTCCTACTCTGTTCCTCCCCTTTCTGTAACTCTTACACTACTCAGAATGTGCTCATTTGCTATGTGACAGTGGAATTCAGTATTCTAACACTCATTTGCATCAGATTGCCTACTAATGCTTAGTTACATGTCTTAGACTCAGCTTCCCCCCTTAGCAACCACTACACGGTGGCCATGTTGTTTTTGGTCTGCTGATCCCTGCATTGTAAATCCATGTATTGCATAAAACCCACATTTGTGGGTTTATAACCTTCATTTTTTATGTTTTATACAGCGCAGCCCGTTTGCATCAGGTTACCTTGCCAATGGCCACATACTTGGCCATTGGCATGCTGCCTGAAACATACGCACCCTTTATTTTGAGCTGACATGGCTCCATTGTGGTTTTGCAGAAACGTACTCAGTTGTCAACTGAGTACATTTCTGCAGCTAAAACGGCTCTTACACGGGCTGCTTTGGGCTTCCTGGATTGCTAATCTACCTCATTTGCATGCTATTCGGCTGCAAGTGAGGTGATTAGCTTATCCACACCCACTCCGTGTAAGAGACGTTTTAGCTGGTCTCTTACATGGACTTTGGGCTGTTCCTGGATCGCGAAGGCTGCATGGAGTCTTACACTACTTTTAGACTCCGTGCAAGCCTTCGTGAATCCAGTCTTATGATTCAGTAAGAGTATGGGGATATTTATTCTCAATTGAAAAAAAGTTTTCATGAGCACACTTAACTAGTTTCTTGTATTTAGGACACTACCTTTACATCAATTTTATTGGATAATTTATACCACATTTTTGAGGTGTAATTTGAAAAGGTTTAAAACAATACATTAAGGGAATGTCAAGTTTCCTATTCAGTGCTTGTACTCACTGTGGGCAGGCTGGCCACATCTTTCAATCTACAATGACAAGCACTGAATTCCCTGCTTAGGGTACTAAGTTCTTGGTCATAAACTAAAGGTTAGGACTTTTATTTCAGAAGACAGGCTCCATTTGGTGAAATGTCAGAAGTCCAGTAAAATGTAAGTTTTCTTTGATTATGAGAATACCGGATAGCCCTAATATATGTTAAACTAAATCAAACTCTTTAAACTGTATTTACAGTTAAAAAGGTAAAAAGAATTTTGTTTGCATATCACTGAATGTTGCTTTACATGTTTTATGACAATAGGTCACAAGTCTATTTAGTCTGCTTTTTAAGTACGTTTACCATTCTACCATCCATCCATCCATCCATCCATTCCTGTCTTCCCACTAACCCCATTCTGTACTTGTCCTACACCTACCTCGATACATCCCTTTTGGCAGTGTGTTCCATGAGTCCACCACCTTCTTCATTAATAAATACCACAAGAGGTCCGGATTGTCGTCAGTTCCTACAGCCTGCTGCCTTTGGCCCTTCCTAATCCCTCTGTGCAGATGACCTTCCCAGAACTCTGTAATATGATCTTGTCCATCTATTGCTCCCTGTGGCCCTTCCTAATCCCTTTGTCCAGATGCCCTTCCCAGAACTCTGTAATATGATCTTGTCCGTCTATTTCATATTTCTACTATTCTGCTTGTTCTTCTGATCTCTAATGAGAAGAGCTTCAGCACCTCTAGTCTCTGGTCAGTTACTGCACTACTATCTGGTACATCCTTTTAGTAACTTTCCTCTGGGCTCCTTCTAGCAGTCTGCTGTCCTTCTTACTAAGGAGACGAGCTTTTTTATTTTTTATTTTTTGCTCCTTAATGGCATTGGGTACCAGAATAGCTAGCTGCCCCTCTGCCACCACTATCCTCTCTTTATTATTCTGATAGCCCAGTCCAGGTGTAGTCAATACCTTATACTGTAGTCTTACTTTTTTGCCATCTCTTCCACTCTGATGTTTCACATTGTACTGTCTGTGACTGAGATGAAGGGCTTTGCTACTACTTTTCTGCCTGTATGGTCAGCCTTTCCACAGCCTGCATTAGACATCTTCCCCCATCCTTAATAGTTGCACCTAACCTTGTCATCAGCAAAGAGGTTGTGTCAGTTCTCTACTTCGGAGATTGTTCTCACATGTAGTACACAACCAGTACTTGCCAGAAATTCCTGCAGAAATGTTCATTCTGTGCAGGTTGAAGAGTATAGGATCCAGGACTGATTTGCGGTACATCAGTAGTAATTTTTCTTGTTCTCCACACTGCTCCCTTCACCACACCCCTCTGTATATTATCCTTCAACTCTGCAGCAGCCTAGTTCCTAAGTTTTGATCCTGTATCCAGCTCCTCCAGTTTTCCAAGCAGCTGTCTCTGTGTGCAGAACCACTTCTAGTGCCTTGGTAAACACCAGATACAACTCATCTTCTTGTACTCCTGTTTCAGTCATAATACTAAATAAGCCTTGTCTGGCAGATCCTTCTACCCATGAACCCATGTTTGTTGCTGTCCTGGAGACTGTTGGTTACTTAAAAAAATAAACAGCCTTTCTGCTAGGAACCTCTCCATAGCTTTGTCATTGCTTTGATGCTAACAGGATTGTAGTTCCATGGAACATTCATTACCCCGCCCCCACGAACAATGGGGCCACATATCTTATTTTCCAGTCGTCTGCCAGTTCCACTGTACTCAATGATCTGCTGAAAGCCTCATTCAGGGGACCTGCCAGCATACTGTCCAGATTTCTGCAGATCCCGAGAGGCAGCCCATTTGGTCTCTGTGTGTTATTGTCCGTTAGGAAAGACAGTTCCTCCTCCTCCTCCTCTTCCTTGCTATCTGTGGTGGACTCTGTGTCCTCTCTTCAGTCTATTCTGCCTTCCTCCCTGCTTGACACCCTCCCTTTCCTTCATGATAACTAAAATAAAACATTCATTTTGTACCTCTTTTTTCTCAGTCTTAGTTCTTTATGCTGTATACTTAAAGAAACATTTGTTCTCATCCTTGACCCCTTCTGCAAACAACTGTTAAGCTTGTAATGTAGCTGCCTCCCTTCCTTCAATGTTGTTCTGTTGCAGCCCTGCATTGTGACCCCTCTAACTTCCCTTTTACCTTTAGTATGCCCTGCGTAGCAACATCATGCTCTTCTTTTATCCCTTTTCTCTCTTTTATTTGTTCTTTTATTAACTGGGTGGGTGGTCTACACAACATTTTCATTTATGATCCTAGCACCAAGGCACAATTAGATGTAGATAAAGCACAAGAATGGTTTATAATGGCAAAAGCATGACAAACCAATTCTTCATACAGAATAAAATGAACAAACTGGCTGTCCGAGATGATTAAGGCCTTACTGTAGTGTAATTACAGCAATGACACAGAAGGGCACAGGATGTGAAAGTCAAGGCTGATGCTGTTATACTTCAGTAAGATGACTAATACAGAAACAGACTACCTGAATCAGATGGTGATTATTTTTCCGCACAGGGAAAACAGTTTTGTGGAAAACACAGTTGAACAATGTACAAAAAGTTAGATCTTATCTATGGTTAAACAATGTTTTAAAAGCAAGATCTTATCACTGTTCCATGTAACATTTATATTTTCAGACTCAGTGAGATGGTTAAATGACTTGGCATGAAGTAGCTCTTAACTCATTTCTCTGAGGTTTGATGGAAATGGATTCCAGTCTGCAGTTGCTGTTTTGGAAAAAGCTGTTTCACCATCTGTTAAAACAAAGTTAGGTCTTTTCAGTGACTGGGTTTCCTGGGACTGTATTCTCAAGGACAAATGAAAGGCTTTGATTCTTAGTTCATTATCTAGAGAACAGTATTTCCAATGGCATAGCTTGAAGAAAAGGAGCATAACTCTCTGTTTGGAACAGAAAGCCACCTAACTTTTCAAGGAAAAGACTGTGATGTTCCCTGCAGCTTGACAGGAAAATTAAACTATACATGTTATTAAATGCTGCTGTGAGAGTGGAAGTACCATATATTGTGCTCAAGGGTAACCCCAGGAAGTACATAGTCTAGTATTGGGATACAGCAATTAATTCTAATGGCTCTTCTAGCCTTAATGATTTAAGAATTGGTTATTTTGTAACAGTAGATAAGTGACTTTAAAAGTTTGCCAACAGCATTATAGGTTCAAATGTTCATACTAGGCAACTGATCACATAGATTATTTGTAACTTAAGTACCCTACAACACAAAGTAGCTACTATCTAATTTTGTCTCCTTTAAGTGTGGGCTTGAAAGGCTGGATCAGGGGTAAATTTGCAGTTTTCCATCCATTCACCAAGGCTGCATTTGAAGAGGGTCAAGAAGCCATTTTGTTTTACATGTAAGGGAAGTCTATTCCATAAGAGGGATTCTTTGAAAGAAATGTGAAAGTTCAATTCCTTCAAATAGGTGTTTAAGCATCTGTCTGTTTTATGGATGTGTACAAGGTCTTATAAGACTGAATCTTTGAGGCTTTGTAGATGAAGAAAAGAACCTCCCTCAAACATCTGGAAATAAAACACAGAAGAGTAAAAAGTTTTAAGGTGGTCTTTGTACCACATTAAATGCATGCCCTTGGTTTTCTTTGTGAGGAAATGCTGCATTCTTTTGATTTGAGTCATATGTTTATGTAACACCTGGAAGACATGTCCTTAATTTTCATTGTGAAAAAATGCTGCAGACTTTGCTGTTGAGTCAATTGTTTAGACCAGTACATACCAAAAGGAGCACTGTGTTCTATCATGCGTCTGATAAGAGAGGAGCAGAGAGGGATAATAACTCCCCTTGACCTAGAAGCTATTCTCCTGATAATCACTCTGGTTAGATAAAAGGATTTCTTAGCAACAGTAGATATATGGTGGTCAGACTATGGTTTATTTTTAATGAACGTGCCCAGGGCCCTAATAACTGTGTTAATTTTCAAAGGGGTGACATCTGTGAGGTAGGTCCATGGATGCTGATGTTTGCCAAAGTAAATTATAGCTTATAGCTTAAGGCTGTTGTTCTGGCATCATTTATTTGTACATGTCAGACCATCCTGGAGAATGTGGGAGTCAACTGGAGAGTTTATGATAGCTCCAAATTTCCATCCATCTGGAGATTTGGTCAGCCACAGGCCCTTAAAATCAGCTTTGACATCAAAGAAGTAAATACCAAAGAGAAATGGCCCAAGGACTGATCCATGAGAGATGCTGTTAATGCTGGCCCTTTTGTGATGAGAGTGTGCCTTTACACAAATAGCTTTGGTTCTGCCAGTGGACCAGCTTGCTATCCAGCAGGTTACATAGGGATTTACATTATTTCCATTAACTTGTCTATAATGCTAGAATGCTTTATGGAGTCCAAAGCCTTTGCCAGGTCACAGTAAACAGTGTGCATTGATTTGCCTACATCCAATGCATCAGTGACTTGTCTGAAGAAGTCCACTAAAGTTAGGAGTTAGGCTCCATCTTTAATCAACCAAAATCAGTGTAGATCAAAGGACTTTTGCCTGCTGATCCCTTTTTACTAATATCTATAAGGATGCACTCCATTCCACATTGCAGTGTTGGTAGTACTTCTAAGACATTTTAAACTGTCATATTCCTGAAACGTTTTTGCATAGTACTTACTACCATAGACCATTGTTAGATCCTTGACTATTTCTGAAGTCACACACTGACAATATCTACTGATATATCCCTGCTTTGCTAGGGATGACGTACACCTCATTACTGATTGCTTTTGAATATTGGCCAAAACTTTCTTCACCCACATAATACCCTTTTTTAGGCAAGATGAGTCTCTTTAAACTATGAACATGGTTAAATAAAATCAAGGCTGTATAAAAGTAGTGTTATTCAGTGCTAGAACTTGAATAAGATGCTGAACTCTGTGAAATATATGTAGATAGCCACAATGTTATGAAATATGATTTTAATCTACCAACAGCATAATGAATTTACTCCCAAACTAAGGGCTCAAAAATATTGGACCTAGCTCTCACCAGTAAAACCCCCACTATTATCACATTACTGATCAAATCCAACAGCTACTCAGTAATAGTAGTCTATCTTCAAACTCTTCTGCCTTTGGAGATTATTCAAGGGCAAATCTATTATGACCTGATGAAACTTAAGCACCCCCCTCCCGTCATGACTTCTGTACTGACTATGTTTTTATTTTAATCATAAACTCGGAGTAAAGGATAATGAACTCAAAAGTAGAGTTGTGCAACCAAAACAGTAGATGTTCAAATGGTCACTACTTCAATAGCCTTAGCTATATGGGTTATATTCTGCCAAGGATATAACAGCTGGCCAGCTTCCAAAGCTTCAGGGCACCTTCCATGTGCCCAAACTGTTAGGCATCTTGAGCTGAGCTGTCTAAAAGATCATTTTGGGAGCAATGCCCTTCAGAGCTTTCTTTCCAGCAGAGAGAAGGAGGCCAAGCCCTGAAACGGTGATGCTAAGAACAACAAAAAAATAAATCTCCACACTCTGGCATAAAAAACACACCAAAAAAAATAATGGGGAGGGAGCGCTACTGCAGTAGAGATCATTTAAGCATCTACTGTTATGGTAAGTTTACTTACACAACTGTAATATGTTCATCATATTGATCACTGCTACAGTAGCCGTAGCTATATGAGTAGATTACCTTATCTGACTACATTTGGGAGATGAAAGGAGAAGAGTCCAGCAGCCCCTGGAGAATGGCTCTTGCAATGCCTGATCTAGACATAGAGAAGGAATGAAGCTCATAGTACTTTGTAAAAGTATGTACAGAGGACCGAGTTCTAGAATCCAACCCTTTCCAAAAAGCCATGGTTAAGCCAAGGCTCTGGTAGAGTGGGCCTTGAGCCTGCCTTGAATAGTTTTGTTAGGTGAGCATAAAAAGGTAATGGCCTTAGACAACGATTTGGAAGTATTATGCTTTGGCACAGGTTGCCCCTTCTTATTGCCTTCACAAGAAATGAACAACTGATCTGAAGATCTGAAACATTTAGTTCTGTCAAGATAGTACTTGAGTTGTCTGTGGACATCCAAGGCATGGAGTATCCCTACTCCTTCATTTTTTGGGCTCAAGAATGAAAATGGGGAGATGGATAGTTTAGCTTCAAGTAAACTTGGATACCACTTTAGGCCTTAAAGAAGGATTAGTTCTCAAAGAAACGTTGTCCCTGTGGAAAATGAGAGAGGGTTGATTTACCATAAGTGCTTGTAACCCAGATACCCTTCTTGCAGAGGTCAGAAAAATCAGTAAAACTGTTTTCTATGTTAAGAACCTAAAGACAGCCAGTTTAGCTGGTTCATATGGAGCAAATGTTAGCTTCTCTAACACAAAATTAAGATCCCAATGTAAGGCCACCAGTTTTCTTGGAGGCCTCTTATGCAACCCCCTTTCAAAAACATTTTACATCAGACTGTATGTAAAGAGGAGGATCTGTGGGCAAACATGCTGAAATGGTCAACAAATAACCTTGACAGATGAATAAGATAGGCTATAGGATAATAACTCAGACTAATATTGTATAACAAGAGAACAACTAGCCCTGAATGGGTGCTGGTTATGCTGCTGGCACCAACTAGAAAACCTTTTCAGTTTGCTAATATTTGATTTTCAAGTGGCAGGTTTTCTTGCTTCCATTAGTACCTACTGCAGATCTATTTGAAAAGATTGAATGGCCACAAGATTGAATCCCATCCCAGCAATAGTTGGCCAACAGATCAGATATATGCATGTAATTCAGCATGAATACAAATATTTACTAACAGCATATTATACATACCAAAATAAGTACTATTTTCCTTGTCATCTGCACAAAAGTAAAACTTTAGTACAATAGTGTTATGTTAAACACGATGTGTGAAATATATATAGTAAGCATGTCTGTACAAACTAATGTAACATGCAAGATGCTAACGCTCTTGTTTGGCATCTACTTCTCTGAAGTACAGGCCAACACTAAGAGACTCTGGCTAACAAAGTTTGCAGATGACTGTAAACTGGGAGCCATTATTGAATCCCCAAATGATGTGGATATTCTACAGAAGGGCCTTACAGAAACAGATGCTTGGTGCCAAACCCATGGGCTCAAGCTCAATGCCAAGAAATGTATAGTTATCCCCTTTGGGAAAAAACATGTACCCGTGAATTACCACATAGATGGCAGTTCACTAAACACCGAACGTGTGATAAGAGACTTATGGACAGAGGTGGACAGTGGTCTCACATTCGATAACCACATCGCCACAACAGTCAAGAAATTCTTCTATGTGGCACATCTCATCACTAAGGGCGTTTCATCCAGAAAAAAAGATGTCATTGTCCCACTGTACTCATCCCTTATTAGACCCATTATAGAATACAATGCCCCGATTGGTATGTACCTCTCAAGACATCTGCAACAACTGGAAAGGCTGCAGAAATACCTCACTAAAAGACTCACAGGCCTAAAGCAGCTGCCATATGCTGCCGTTTAAAAAAACTCCACCTATACTCTGTCGCATATCGTCTACTTAGAGGCAATCTCTGCTTAACATACAAGGCCATGTCAAACCCAGAGCTGTTGGACATGCTACACTTAAAGAAATCTCAATCCCTCAGAGACACACGCTCCAGGGATCTAAACTTTATCATCACAATAAACAAAACATGCTGGAGGATAGGTTCCTGACCCAGAGACTCCCCAGACTCTGGAATAGACTGCCCATACATGTCAAGCAGAGCACCTCTTTGGCCCTCTTCAAAAGGAACCTTGATGATTGGATGGGAGATAGGAAATTCACCCCGGGGATCATGTCAGCCACCCTGCTAGACAGGGGTCCAGGGAAGTAAATACTGTGGGAAGAAATAGCCAGGGAATTGTTATGGCTAGGCTTGTATAGGCCCTAGGGCCGATAGCCTAGTACCAGCCTATGAACCTATAAACACCTGAGCTGTTGGCCAGCTATTGCAATTCAATGAATTCAGATTCAAACAAGTTGGCTTTTGAAATTGTATTCTTCAACACTCTGGTCTCAAAGGAATGGGATTCGGTGTTGTGACCATTCAGTCTTTTCAAATAGATCCCCTGTTGCATATCTCAGTAAACAGGTGCCTAAACTGAATTAAGATCCTATCACTCAGGCTGTCAATTGAAGTTAATTGGTGGTGAGTTGTATCAAACACCTCTGTTCTTGTGTGAGTCAATCCCATCTGTCAAGAAGCTTGTGGTAATTGTCCCTGGTCATTTTCAAAAGAAGGGAGAACCACAGTTGTCTGGGCCAGAAGAGAATCACCACAATGATCATGGGGATCTGTTCTGAATCTTCAGAAGTACCCTGGATCTTAATGAAATGAGTGGAAAAGCATTCAGAAACATAGCTGTCCAAAGAAAAGAAAAGGCATCTGTCTTCTAGGCATACCTCTCAACCGCTTCGCACAAGAAATCTGGGCAAAGCCAAAAATAATGGAGGGACAAAGGTAAAAAAATAGGAACAAATTTTAAATATTGTTTAAAAAGTTACTATAACAAAAGGTTTTGTTTTACCATGAATATTCAAAAGAACACAAAATCTGAAACTTAAATTGTACCATTATGTAGTGAATTCAGTCCTCAATGATTTGCCAAAAAAAAAAAACAAAACAAAGGTTTTTATGAGTAACAGAACAAAAAAACAAGGCAAACGTCTGGACATTCCGTGAAAATCTAGACAGCTGAAAGCTATGCTTCCAGGTCTTCTTGCATGATGTCCTGGAGCAGAATCTTGCCAGAAGTTAAAAAGATCTACTTGAGGAACTCCCCACGGAAGGATTACGTCTTGGAAGACACCCTGATCTAGTTTCCATTTGTGAGGGATTACCATTATCCTGCTCAGCTTATCTGCCACACAGTTTTGCTCTGATAGAATGTAGGATGGTTGTAGAGTGAGATTGCGCTGAGAAGCTAGATCCCAAGCTAACATGTCTAGTCTCCAAAGGGGATATGACCGGGCAACCCCTTGCCTGTTGATGTACCACGTGACTCTGGGATTGTCTGTAACAACTTTAAAAAGGTCTTGGGGGCTAAAGATGATTCACAAAGCTGAGTTCCTTTATCTGGGCAAACATCGCTTTTATATTTATGTGCATGCATCTGTCCTTGGTGTCCCACATACCCTGCACTTTTATTCCTCCTGAAACTGCTCCCTAAGCAATTTCTGAGGCATCTGTGGTGGCTAACTGCTTTGGAATAGTGAGGGAGAAGGGGAGACCTGAATTTAGGGATAACTGTTGTCTCCACCAAGTGATTTTTGTTCTGACAAACCCCAGCACTGTGATCTGAAAAGACAAGGGCTGTTGGTGCTGGGACCAAAGTGACATCAGATAACACTGCATCTTTCTCATGTGGAGTCTTACCAGGGGTATCATGAGAATTATAGAGGCTATGAGACCCAAAATCATGAGGTATTCCCTAACAATGACCAAAAGCAGAGTGGAAAACCCTAGAAATAGATCTAGATATCAATCTATTTTTCCTGTGGAAGAAAAGCTCTTTGAACTGTGACACACCAGAAACATAATCCTCTGAGAAGTAGTTAAGAAAAAGTTTTGAATGTTCTCTTGGAATCCCAACTTGTGTAAGAGATCTCGCACCCAATATGGAGATACCTAACACTTTGAAAAAGACTCTGCAGAAATAAGCAAGTTGTATAAATATGGAAAAATATGGATAGCCTGTAGCCTGCAATGAGCTACAACTGGAGCTAGACACTAATGCGAACACTCGTGGTGTAGTACATAATCTATAGGATAAGGCAGAGAACTTATAACGTGATCCAGACACTCACAACCGTAAAAAATTCCTGAAGACTGGATGAACAGGAATGTGGTGACAAATGTCTTTTAAATCTAGTGGTACCAGGACACTTATATGAGGAAGAAGAGGTAGTGTGAAGTGACATTGTTTTGAATTTGGGCACGTCACAAACAGGTTTAGGAAAAAAAGATCCAGAACTGGTCTAAAAACATCCTTGAATAAAATCCTTTTCCCACCTGGGAAGGCGGAATTAGTTCTATCAGTCTCTGGGACAGCATGTGATGAAGGATAGGTGGAAATAAAACAGTATGCTCTAAGGAATAAAGAATTACCCCCTGGAAAAAAGGAATTACTTCTCAATAACTCATTTGTCTGAAACTACCTGTTGCCAAAGAGAAAAGTGGAGATTCAGACTTTCTGGAATAAAAAAAAAGAACCGCCAGGGTGGGGGGTGGGGAATACATTTTCTTAAATAGTCATTTTTGCATATTGAGCAATCCTTGGTTTTGGGAGTTTCCAGAATTGTTCTTGGAACCCCCATTACAATTTTTTCGTAAACATCTGTTTACCTGCATTTTGTTGAGACTGTTTATTTTGTTTCCTACCAAAACTGGATAAGGAGCTACAGAATCCATTATAACATTTGGAAAAGGAGGGCTGAAAAATATTAGTGCTTCCCTTTATCAGCTTACACCTTTCATCGCACTTTTCGATCACCTCTGCAGCAGAAGGGCAAAAAAACTAAATCTCTATTCTTTCCCAGGAAAACAAGCAGGAAATGCAAGTAAAAACAAAAAGTCTTTAAAAGTTAAAGCTCACTTTTTCACAGACCAACAAAGCAAAAAGCATTTTAAAACACTTTGCCAGTCCCATAAAGTATTTTCCACAGAAAAAAAATGTGTTTTTTTAATTTAAACAACTTTCAAACTAATAGGAAAAAGAGAGGTCTCCCATTCAAAAGTACAGAGCAGTCTCATGACAGTGTATTAAAGCAGAACCCCCTAGCTTTAATATAAGTTTCCTGAGGAAAGTATCAATTATAAATAAAATCATTAAATGGAAGTTTTTTTTCCCCCAAGGGGAACTTACCTGCCCAGCAAAGGAACAGTACAAGCCAACCGTCAATCCTCAGAGGAGCGTATCCTTTGGCAGCAGTAAAGATCAGAAGGGCTTGACACCCGAACTTGTCTTTTAGTCAGCTCAGCTTGAGCTGCCTTACAGTTTGGGCAAGTGGAAGGTGCCCTGAAGCTTTGGAACCTGGCTGGCTGTTATATCCTCAGCAAGATATAACCCATATAGCTAAGGATACTGCAGCAGTGATCAATATGATGAACCTAAATATTTCTTAGATGCTGCATCTATGAGGGGAAAGCCATATTCAAGCTGGGTTAAAAGAATTCCTTTTCCCACAGCTGCTCTGCTGCCTGGTGGTAAGAAGTATGAACTTTTCCTGAAACAGAAAAGTGTTTTGTTTTATCTTAGGTTGCTGGGAATTCAATTTTTGGACCAGACAGGTCTGCCTAGACACCTAAAGGATTCTGAAAGTTGCACCTGCTTCATTTTTTGTTAAATGCATCAGTTTGAGCTAACATTGCTGAGTATCAAATAACAAGGCTTTTTTAGCCAGTGAGTGTTAACTACTTGCTGGAAAGCCAGGAGGGAACCAAGGATGTGTCCTATTCTAGGAGGTTTTTTTTAATAACTACGGGGCAACGGTTTGATTTATATACTACCACATTATCGATGGAGTAAATAAAAGGCAGTATGGAAAGATCAGCTGACAGTTTATTTATAAAAAGAGAGAAAATGAGAAGGAAAGGACAGCTCCTTGGGGTAGATCTTTTTTCACAGGAGAGGAATTTGAGGTTGTAGAACCTATTTTCATTTGAAAGCTGCTATTGCAGAAAAAAACCTTTGAACTAGGAGGTGGCTTTGTCATTAATCCTGGTAGCAATGATGGTATTAAAGAGCAGACAGGAATTAACAAGGACAAAGGCCTTGTTGAGGTCCATGAAATTATCACTTTGAGGTTTCTGGCTTGTGAATGATACATCACTTTGGAATATGCCCTTTATTTTTAACGAAGATACATGTATACAGATACCTTGACAAATAAATCTGTTTCTAGTCTACAGGTATCTTGCTGAGATTGCCTCAAATTTCTTCTACTGCTCTTGTGTCAACAGATTCCTGAAGGTTAGACCAGAATAACCTCTGTCAACCTTAGTCTGTATGACAAAATGATAAGCATTTGTGGTCATGAGGTCATGCTGGACAGATTGATGTATCTCCCAGAGACTGCCACTTCTCTGGAACAAGCTTCCAGTTCACATGAAACAGAGTGTCTCCCTGAGTGTCTTCAAACACAACCTAGATCAATGAATGGGTGACCACAAATTCACTCCTGGGGTGGCACCCATGCCCCTCCTGGACAGAGGAGGTTTTTATTAACTACCATAGACCCTTACCTATACAAACTTCACTCACCTAATCACCGTCATTTGGGGCAACTCAGGATAAATATGGCTAGGCTTGTAAGGGCTCTAGAGCCATTAGCCTAGTCACCTTCTATAAACCTATGAACCTATGAAAGAGCTCTTAATATGTGCCAAGACTTATCTTCTACAATTCATGCCACAAGTAGAGAGGTTTAACATGATCCTAAAAGTTATAAGAACTCTGTACACAGTACAGAAATAAATACTGAAGGAAAAGTCAGCTAAAAGACTTTATCTGTAGCAGTCAATTATGCTCGCTCGTTGTAGAATAGAGTGTGTGTGCTGTATCTTTAAGAAGCATTTCAAGGACTGAACATGCATATAAATAGCCAGCACGTGCTAGCTGCAGTGCCATTTTGAGAGTGCAGCCAGAAAGTGAGCATGTATGAATGTAAGAGCTAGTTTGTTTACAAGTTTATCAAAGTTAAAGTTATTAAGCCTCAATCCTGATGTGTTTGTACATAATAAAGATGCAGGAACAGAACCCAAAAAGACGGGTCTATTTGATCCTGACTGGACAAGTGATATAGTGTTAGAACCAGGATTCCAGAGACTGATATTCAGAGCTATGAGGTGCAAAGTTAGCAGTGAAGATAAACTAAGAGAAACAAGCACAAAATATGGCCAGAAATGAACCAAAGGTAATGAAAACTTGCATGAATGGTTTATTTTATAAAAAACATAAAACAGAGCATTACAAGGGCACAAAATGCATTATTAAACAAACGAAAAGCACAAAAGGTTTATTCATTAAACAGAATGTTTAAAATTAAGATATTTGATAAAATGTTTATCAGAAAAGCACATGAGGGGTTGGAATTACATCAGAATTGTAAAATGAGCATGTTTAAAGCAAAACAAGCATGTTTAAAGCAAAACAGGCATGCTTTGAGTAAAATGAGCACAAGAGAAGTACAATGGGCATGAAAAGAGATTACACGAGCAGAACAAATATAATAAAGGCAAAAGGCACATTAAGCATAAATAAAACAAGGCAACTGCATGTTTTTGGAAAAGTAGTGTCTTTTGGCATAACTACTATTTCACATTGTATTCAGGGCATAACTAAAGTTATTTCAAATATCTCAAAGTGTGTAAAGTGCTTACAGTGTGTGCTTATTATTGTACATTTATTCTGAAGAGTTTATTTGTTTGTAACTATTTCTTGAAGTACAGTCAAAATACAGCCATTTTGAAAGGTTTCTTGTGCTCTGAGCAGTCAAGTTCTCCGGATTATGTGGAACGCTCCACATTTAAAAGCTTTCTGAGGTGCTTTTCCACTGTTCCGCATTGAACAGTGGTGGCTCCGCTTTGCATTTTTTGATTGGCTCACATACCGCAAATAGAGCCAATCGACATTGATGTATATGAGCCAATCAAGAATTAATTTTCTTGGCAAAGCAAGCCAATGTGGTGAGAAAGAAACTGACCAATCAGTACAGGACTTTCGCTTAACAACATAGGCAATAGTAATATCACAAGGGTTTTCCCTCCACTGCAATACTTTGAAAAAAATGGGTATCGCAGATCACTTATTTTATTGTTAATTTTTTGGAATGCATTTCATTTCCTGGTTGGAGATGTTTGGAGTTTTTCTTCTACGGCTGCTACAAGTCCTTTTTAGTGAAGGAGTGAGGAAGACCGAAAAAATGCACTGGAGAAGGAGATTTGGCTTAAGAGAAAAGATGCAGGCAAGCTGCAGCCTGTAGGAGTGTGCATTGCAGGGTGCAACAAGTCCAAACCTTTGTTCAACTCCCATAATGATCGTAATTCCATTTTAACCTTAGGTGTAAGGTTTATTGCATATAGTTAGGACATCAGGACGTGGCACTTCTGCTATGCTGGTTTGGAGGTTTTGTGGAGTTTGCTTCCCTTCCCTTTGTTTTATGCCATAGTTACTAATGGAGTTCAGAGGTGCCTACCTTGCTGTTTTTTGTTTTTTTTTTTTTTTAATTTTGGATCCCCATGATTCTGATGGAGCTGCTTGATGTACCTGTAACAGAGGTAAGTTCCTGACTACATTTGGCTGAGTTGGTGAAAGTTAGGATTAGAAAGAAGTTTATTTTTATTTATTTATTGGGGGATGTCTGCTCAGAAAAGTAATCTTTTCCTTGTGAATTAGTAAGGACTGCAGTGGGTAAGTGATAGTATGTAAAGCAATTAATGCAGATTGGAGATTTATAGTAGGATAGTGTTTAGAAACATTTAGAGCAATGTAATATTGTAGGAAATGATAGTAATGGGCAGTTTTAGCTGGAATCTGTATAGCAGCAGTTTTAATGTTAGTGTGATACTCTATAGTAGTGCTGTTTTGTATTTGGTTATGTATGGTTTTGTAAGATATAAAATAGTTTGGTTTAAATTACAAGTTGTGTTTTTTTATAGAATTTTAGAAATGTACTGTGTTGGTGGTGCTGCGGTAGCGTTGTCGCCTCACAGTAAGATGTTGTCCTGTTCGATTCTCAGCAAAAGTGTCTTCTGTGTGGAGACATGCATGAATGGGCCTACCTTCGTTGAAGGTTGTGCATCAGGGCTGGCAACTAGGCACATAAAAATCTACTGCCAATCATTAGCGGACCGGAGTTCCGCTGTGGCGACCCCTAACCGGGAAAAGCTGAAAGACTCAACAACAACAAGTGTGTTAATTTTTGGCTATGTATTTGAATTTCATGCTTTTGTCTGAAAGTCCACTTCAACCAGGCACCATGGAAATGGTACACTTTGCACAGTGCGAAAATAGGGTGTTCCACATTTTGGCTGTTCGGCACACATTGTTAGGCTCTGTGTTCCACATTAGCCTCTTAAGAGGCTGAGAGCTATGCTTGTGCTGTGTGTGTGTCTATTCGCAAGGTGCCGCCATTACATAATGTTTTTTGCACTGTAAAGAGTTATTTAGCAAAGTACCGCCATTTTGGGGGATGTTTCAGTGTGTTGTGTACTATTTATTGACAAAGTGCACTTACATTGAAATGCTTCTTACTCTGAGCATCTTCTGCCCAGTTTATTCACACAGTGCAGTTATTTTGAAATGTTTCTTACACTGATAAGAGGTGATTGCTTACAGTACAGTAATTTCAAGAGTATCAAAGTGCCCGAGAGACTTATTTTGCAAAGTGCAGTTATTCAGAGGCTTGTTGTTCTATTGGGCAAAGTTACAAATATTGGTATAAATTTCTGGTGCGCGCGCGCGCGCGCGTGTGTGTGTGTGTGTGTGTGTGTGCGTGTGTGTGTGTGTGTGTGTGTGTGTGTGTGTGTGTGTGTGTGTGTGTGTGTGTGTGTGTGTGTGTGTGTGTGTGTGTGTGTTCGTGCATACTTGCAAAAAGTCTTCACTAGTATGTGTTGATATGGCAGACAGATTTCGAAAACCCTCACAACTTCTATATGATCAGAATATTGCAGAGAATTGGAGAATATCTGAGCAAGAGTATGATATTTTTATACATGCAGCTTATTCTGACAAAGATGCACGCACCAGGGCATTTATTTTGCTAAACCTAGTTGGGTCAGAGGCCATTGAAACAGACCATTCATTTGTGTACGTACCAGCAGTATATGAGGGAGAAGGTGAAAACCGCCATGTTATTATACAGGCTGAATTAAGGGAAGACTCTGAGTGTTTGAAGCACAAATTCAGAGAAATGTGTAACCCCCAGACAAATATTACATTAGAGAGGCATTTGTTTTACACAAGAGATCAAAAACCAGGGGAAACCTTTGCATCTTATATAACTGACCTGAAAAACAAAGCTAAAATGTGTTGATCTGGTGACTTAAAAGATGAGTTGGTATTGGACAGGCTTGTGTGTGATATTAATAGTGCTGCTGTGAGAAAGATTTTGCTTCGTGACAATGACATGGTCAACTATTTAGGCAAGTTTATACCAGGCTTCGGTGAGTTGACAGCACTTTTGAGAGAGGTGATTTGTTAAATCCATGAAGTTACAGAAAGGCACACAAGTATGCTTGCAAGTGATAAGAGCATGGTTTCAGCAGGCTCCAGAGCAAATTTAGACAGCATGCAACATCTGGTAAATAGAAGGAGACCTATGCACATGGCAGCTACAACCCCTGCTGGTTCTCCTGGGAAACCACATCGTTTTTCAGCAAGTTCTAAGAAAGGAGCATACTCAGTGCAGTACAAGGGTGAGTCAGCAAAACCCAAATCCAGCTTTATTGTTAACTGTCACATTTGGTGCCAATCATGAGTCTAAAAGAGAGAAATGCTTAGCATTTGGCAATGCCACAAGTGTAAAAATGGAACCATTTTCAAAGGTTTTGCAAATCAAGTAAACCTCACAGTTATAAAGAAAGGTCACTCGAAAAAGCAAGCTGATCATATAGAGAGCTGCAGTTCTACTTTTCTGCATGGATGGTGTATCAGTAATTGGTGAAAAGGCTGATGCAGTGAATTTGTTGGCAAAGTACGAAGTGTTTTGTACTGTCTAGATCAATGGTAAATCCACCGAGCTTAAAGTAGACACTGGTTCAAAGTGTAATGTTATGTCGGCAGACACATTTGCTAAGGTGAGAGCTGGTGAACAACTCAATGTGGCTAGTTGTGTGAAACTTGTTGCTTATGGAGGTGAAGAAATTCAAACCGAAGGCTCAGTAGTATTTTCGTGTTATTTGGCTAGGAACTGTTACAGCTTGTTATTCTATGTAGTCCGAAGACCTGTGCAGTCATTACTGCATCTCAGAGACAATTTGAGAATGAAACTGCTTTCTCTTACCAAAGAAGGTCATCGTATAAGCACATATCCTAGTTCCAATTTTTCTGAAGCCATCTTCTCAGAGTACGCTGATGTTTTCAATGACAAGTTGGGCAAACTTCCAGTTGTGTATTTTATGAAGTTAGACCCAGCGGTCAGTCCAGTGGTAAGACCAGCAAGATATTCCGATAGCTATGCAGGATAAAGTCAAAGCTTAGTTGGATAAAATGGTGCAGCAAGGTGTAATTATTCCAGTTATAGAACCAACTGAATGGGTGTCGCCCATGGTAGCAGCCCACAAGAAAGGCTCAGATGAAATCAGAATATGTATTGACCCAAGAGATTTGAACAAAGCATTAAAGAGACCGCATCATCCAATGCTTAGAGTCAAGGAAGTCACAGCCCTAATACCAAATACCACTGTTTTTTCTGTCTTGGATGCAAAAAGTTCATTTTGGCAAGTGATGCTTGATCACAAATCCTCATTACTGACTACTTTCAGTACCCCATTTGGCAGATACAGATTCCTCAGCATGTCATTTGAAATAAATTCTGCAAGTGAAGTCATTCACAGTGCAATAGAGCAAATTTTTTCAGGCTATATTTGTGCCATAATAGTAGATGATTTATTGGTCGGAGGCAATGGTGAAGCAGAGCATGACAGAAACCCTAAGGAAGTTCTATACAAAGCACGTGAAGTGAACTTAAAGCTCAGTCCTCTAAAGTGCAAATTCAGACTACCAGAAGTTGCATATGTTGGTTATTTATTTACCAACACTGGCTTCAGACCAGACTCGTCCAAACAAGCAGCCATTCTTGAGATGCCAGCACCAGATAATGAACAAGCTCTACAATGTTTTCTTGGCATGGTCAACTATTTAGGCAAGTTTATACCAGACTTCAGTGAGTTGGCAGCACCTTTGAGAGAGGTGGTGCGAAAAATGTTGCATGGTCTTGGTTGGAACAGCATCAGACAGCATTTTAAGACCTTAAGCAGAAAATTACCACCCTACCTACATTAAGATATTATGATGTCAATAAACCAGACACTCTTTCTTGTGATGCTTCAAAATTTGGTCTTGATGCAGTTATTCTTCAAGAGGGCAGACCAGTAGCCTGTGCATTTAGAACTCTTACCCAAACTGAAATGCAATATGCTCAAATTGAGAAAGAACTTTTGGCGATAGTATTTGCATGTTCAAAGTTTCATGATTATATCTATGGTCGAGCTATTCAGATTGAAACTGATCACCAACCTCTAGTTACTATTTTAAAGAAGCCTATCATTCAGTTCTAATGAGATTATACAGAATGATGCTCAAATTGCAAAAGTACAACTTCAAAATAGTCTATAGAAAAGGCAAACTTCTTTATCTGGCTGATACCTTATCCAGATCACCCAGAAATACAAAGCAACAGCTTCATGCAGAGTATTTTGACTTTAACATCATGGAAGTGTGTACTTTTTCTACTACGAGACTTGATCAGCTGAGAGATCCTACAAAGATTGATCAAATTTTGCAAAAGCTCAACCACTACATTAATGCTGGATGGCCGTCAAAGCAATCTAGTGTACCATCTGAAGTGCAAACTTATTTTCCTTACAGAGATGAGATGTTGATAGAAGATGGTATTATTTTCAAAGGTCCTAAAATTGTTGTTCCTGCTTTCTTACAACATGACTATATCCAGATTTTGCATCAAGGTCACCCAGGTTCCGAATCAACCAAAAGAAGGGTGAGAAAACTAGTATTATGGCCTTCTCTAGTGAAAGACATTGGCAAAGTACTTTCTTCTTCTTGTTCAGTATGCAATACTACTAAACTGCATTTGCAAAGAGAACCACTTCACCTAAGTCAAGTTCCTGAACTACCTTGGTCAACAGTAGCTACTGATATATTCCAGTGGAACAATCAGCATTACTTAGTGCTGATAGACTCTTATTCAAACTGGTATGAGATTGATTTACTACCTAATCTAACGCCCACTGCTGTTATCACCAAGTTGAAATGTTGTTTCTCAGTCCATGGTAGTCCACACAAAGTTTTTTCTGACAATGGTACTCAATTCACTAGTTAGTTGTTTCAGACATTTACAAGAGAATGGGACTTTGTGCATGTTACTAGCAGTCCAGAATATCCACAGTCAAATGGACTAGTTGAACATGTTGTAGAGGTGCAAAGCAATTACTTAAAGGGTCAAAGTGTGACAATACTGATGTCTTTTTGAATTTACTCAATCTCAGAAACAAATCCCATGATGATATACTTGGCTTACCTGCTCAGAGACTTCTGCCTAGGCAAACTAGAACAATATTGCCTATTAGTTCCAGTTTGTTGAGGCCTAAAGCTAAGAACAACAGAACAATTAGTGCCCAGTTATTCAGAAAGCATTCTTTCCAGAAGTCCAGCTATGATAAATTGAGCAGATTTCTTCATCTGTTGAAAGAAGGAGAGATAGGGAGGATACAAATCGTGAAAGGTTTCGACTGGATTGGTCAAGTAACAGATATATGCATTGAGCTGAGATCCTACTTCGTAGAATCTGAGGGTGTGGAGTACAGGAGAAATCGCAGACATCTTCTTCCTGTACTAGCATTGTTCCTGTTATACAGACTCTAGATCTCAGAGGAATCCAGACAATGTTCAAGTTGCAGAATATGTCTTAACTTTTACTTTCATTCCTGAAGATGTTTGTGATGTCCCAAAGGTTGAACATTCAGCAGAGACAGTTCCATTTGCTAGACCTAATTTTAATTTTTATGTCACACGATTTGGTTGTATTTCCAGACTTAGTTTGAATTACACAGCAACCTGGACATAATTGTATATATGTATCTAGTTCTGTATAATTGCATGACAAAGAATTATTTGTATTAATTGCATGTCAGCTGATGTCAATATTGCATGACTGATTTCTCAAAGAGGGAGGATGTAGAATTGAGTGTGTGTGCTGTATCTTTAAGAAGCATTTCAAGGAGTGAACGTGCATATAAATAGCAAGCATGTGCTAGCTTCAGTGCCATTTTGAGAGTGCAGCCAGACAATGAGCATGTATGAGTATAATAGCTAGTTTGTTTACAAGTTTATCTAAATTAAAGTTATTAAGCTTCAATCCTGATGTGTTTGTATATAATAAAGATGCTTGAACAGAACCCACAAAGACTCGTCTATTTGATCCTGACTAGACCAGCGACACTCACTTATTCTTTAGATACTATTTTTTTGTAGGGCCACATTGAGTGGAATAATATATAAGATTAGGTAAAAGAAGGCATGTTAGGTATAGTGCAGACATAAAGTACTGAGCAGGCTAAAATACCTTAAAAATAAAAGTTGAAAAGCTCTTGATGAATTATAGCTCATGATAAGAGTATATTTTATTATTGGTCCAACTTGTTAATGGAAACACACTTTGAAATAATTCTGCCAAAAAACAAAAATCCTTGGTGCTTGATTCATGCAGTCACAAAATAAGAGCACTTGAATTAGAGCAGCATATGGGACATGCCCTCCTGGAACAGATGATGCTGTGTGTTGGAATTGTTTCTTAACCAGTCATTTATAATACCACAACAAGTATGAAATTCTAGAAGAAACAATTTTACTACTGTAAAATAATTGGGTTAGGGTATGACAAAAATATGTTTTAAAAGTTGCTTGACTTACTTTTCAGGTTATGATGTCTGACCCAGTGAAAAAAGAAACATAAGGCTAATCTCATGTGAGCATGTCATTGAATCGATGACACTTTCATGAATGGAACTTTTGCAGTGGCAAATAAATTGAATGACACGTCAATGCTGTTGGTTGAATTAACTTTAAAAGATTTTGCATTTTTTGTTCTGGCTTGTGTAAATAAAAGTATCCATGGGGTAGGTCCTGACACTTTATTAGATGTGAAGAAATTAGCTTGGCAATTGCAGGTGAAGGTACATTATGCCCTAAGACTCAATAACACCGCAAGTATTAAATGTGTTTTAAAACAGAGAGCATCTAAGTTGTGATGTCATACTACAGAAATTTTGAAAGGTTAAGTCTGTGCTTGTGACTTGAATTTTAGTATAGTTAACTAAATGATTTGATACACCGTTCAGTCTGAAGATGCCTTTAACTGAATAAAGGCAGCCATGTTTTATTGTAAAATAAGAGGTCTGGAGCATTCCTTTCCAGTATTTTTTTGTTTTGTGTGAAGAAAGATTACATACAAAGAGATAGTGGAGACGTTTTTATCTGTCTGTTATCTGATAATAAATTATAGCCATATAGCTCAGTGTTTAAATCGGAGATCATATATAATTATCATTAATACCTATAATTGATATAAGCCTAATTAACAATGATGTGTGCAAATAAGGAGGACTAATTAGAAGCCTACCTTTCTAAAACAAAAATATCTATCTATTTATACAAATAACAAATGCAAACATGATAGAGAGTTATAAGACGAGTTGAACCTTATTGTTTCAGAGATATGCTGTTTTAACAAGTGTCTTGCTGAATGTAATCTTTGACTGAGTCATAGAAGAGTTTAACCTTTATTGCTCCTGAACTATATTGCTTTTATAAGTGTCTTGCTTGAATATTATCACTGATAGAGACATTGTAATATGTGCAGTTAAGACTGTTTTACTATGCAAGTTAATCTCTGTTCTATGCTCAAGTTACTACTTAACAAGCCTGTGTAACTGTCTATTTTTTATCTCTCTGTGTGTCTTACTACTGTCTCTCTTTTCCCTTTATATTCCCAGCTGCTCAACCTGGTTTCCCAGTATTAAGGAGAACTTGCCCTGCGTGCTGAAAACAACTATTCTCCTCAACACACTGCGGTTTCCCCTAACTAAGGAACTGAACCTTTCCTCCCCTCTGCTACAGTCCCCAAGGGAATTTAATTATAAGTAAAGTACGTACTTTAAACCAAAGTCTTAAGACAATTAGTGTGAGATATCCTAGGTTGTAAGTTTACTTTCACCAGCCAGGACAGCTGGCAGCCTTTACTATCTGCTCCCATACCTGTCACCCCTTCCCCCTTCTTAGACTACAAGTATTTTTACTGTTCTTCCTCTTCCATCCTCTATAGCATACTTACTGCCCTGCACTCTTTTCTCAGTATATATTGCCTCTGCTATACAGCTTTTGTCCACTAGAGGGCAATAGTTTCCTTTAGACCACCATTCTGACTCCAATTTTAAGTAACTTACAGGCTCTTGGATTCTAATATTCTGGAAGAGCTAATACTCCCACTCTATTCTTTCTTTCTTCTAATATTCTTCACTGCCATCCCTCTCTGCATATTCTATTATCAAGGCATTGTGTCACCTTACCCTCTTCTGCTTTACTTACCTTTGCTTACTGCTCCTCTGATTGCTTTCCTAGGGTGAACTCCTCTGTGGCTCATCACGCTCCGTTCGCCCTGCGGGCTCACTCCGCTCCCCTACCCTGCCCCCAAATACCACCCGCCCCCCAGTGGTCCTAAACTTATACTCTAACTGCCACACCCCTATGCATTAGGACCAACCTCTAACTCCTCCCCTTAAAGTGCTATTACCTCTATTATATTCTCACTTTACCCCTATCTCCTCCCCCTTAAAGAACCATCACTCATTTACCTTTATCCATTACCCTACCACTCTATCCACAAATATCCCTACATTTAACCACCTTAACCTAAACAAATGGCTCAAGGATCCTGTAAACCCTTACCTTTATTACTACTCCTAATTATACTTATCATTCCCTATCTACTTACTCTCTACGAACACCATAGATTCCTAGGACTGCATACCCACATCACACACACCTCTGTCCTTACCCCTAGCTCCACTCATAGTGTTAGCAACCTCCCCAGCTCAGCTAAGTACTCAGCAGCCATATTTCATAGACTCCATCACATCTCTCAATGTAACCCACTAGCTAGAAAAATAAGAACCTAATTTTTAAACTTCTACAACTCATCCTAAAAGTTCAGGTCCACTCCTGTTAGATGGTGATATACACCCTAACCCAGGTCCTACCACTATCACAGCTACACAGCCTGATACACCAACAAATTCAATCACACAGACACTTACCAAGCCCCCCAACTCTCTCCTGATAGCTCATCTTAATATTCGTAGCATCAACAACAAAATAGCTCACCTGCATGCCCTTATTGATGTTTATTCCTTTGACATCCTCTGTCTGTCTGAAACATGGCTTAATCCATCAATACAAGACAGTGCAGTTCTACCCTGGCTATAATATCATAAGACGTGACCGTAACACTAAAAAGGAGGAGGCGTAGCCATACTTTATAAGAATGGATTACAAGTTACCTTGTTAGACTCCAAACCTCCACTTTGCAACAATGCAGAAATTCTTCTAACTAAGGTTCAGCTTAACAAAAGCAAAGCCATATATCTATCATGTGTCTATCTTCCCCAGGCAATAACATCAACACATTAGAGGCTATCCTCAGCTGGCTCTCAAGTAACTAGCCCCAAGAAACCATTATACTTGGAGATTTTAACATTAACTGGAACTCCTGTATATCTGAGCAGCCTTCTACTCATATCAACTTATATGGTTTTACCCAAACTATAACATCCCCAACCCGCACCAATAAAACTAACAACAAAACTAGTACCCTTGACTGGATACTCACTAATACCCCCCAACTAAACTATAAAACAGGCACCCTCCCTGAGGACATAAGTGATCACTTGCTTACCTATTTAATCAGAACAAAAACTGTCATCCTAAATTCTGCCATCTGTAGAACTATTCGCACTACCAAAAATTTTAACCCTGCTCACTTTCAAGCTGAACTAGTCACCTGTGACTGGTCACCCCTTAAATACCTCCCAATAGATAATGCCGTGAAATACTTTAACTCCAAATTTCTAACCATTTTAGACAGCCATGCCCAGTTACGCAAAGTTAGAATTAGAACCAAACCGGCACCATGGCTCACCAAAACGACCAAACAAAAAATCCTCCAAAGAAATAAACAATGGGCCAAATGGCGCTCAACAAAAAGCTCCTCAGACCACCTGCAATTCAGAAAGTTTAGAAATGAAACAAAAAAAGCCATATTAGCCGATAAAAGAAACTACTACTACTACCAACTACAACAAACCAACCAAAATAATCCCCAAAAATTCTGGCGAGGTATCAATAACCTCCTACACCCTGGATGCTCAAGTACTCCCTCTCCCTCTGGCTCTGATCACAACAATCCCATCCAAATAGCTGACTCATTTAATACTTTTTTCACTGAAACCATACAATCCCTAGCCAACCAGCTATCCCCTAGCATCCCAGGCTCTGCCACAACCTTTACCAATAATTCTCATCAATTTCATTTTCAGCCAGTGCCCACTTCACTTATCTGTAACCTCATACAGAAACTTAAACCCACTACTCTCTCTGCTGATAAATTACCTGCAAAATACCTGCAAAAAGCTGCTAAAGCCATAGCCTACCCCATATCCATCCTCATTAACAGAACTATTTCTGAAGGATCTATTCCCCTAATCTGGAAAGTCTCTCACATAATTCCCCTGCATAAGGGAGGTAACTTCAAAGAGTTGTCCAATTATAGGCCCATAGCTATTCTATCTCCTTTGGCAAAAATAATGGAGAAATGTATACACATACAACTGTTAACCTACCTACTCGATCACAATTTATTAGCACCCTGTCAACATGGCTTTAGACCATTTCATAGCACCACCTCTGCTCTCTTATCCTTCACTAACCATATTAACAGCAATCGTAATATTGATACTCTATCCTCAGCTGTTTTTATTGATCTGTCCAAAGCATTTAACATGGTGAATCACCACCTCCTTATAGACACACTCAAAAACCTGTCATTGGACAATCATACTATACAGTGGTTCCATTCATACCTACATAACAGGCAACAGGCTGTACTATGGGAAAATACTTTATCTTCCCACGTCCCAGTCACTCTAGGGGTCCCACAAGGATCTATATTAGGCCCATTACTCTTCTCCATCTTTACAAATGACCTTCATTCTGTAATTCCTCAAGCTGACTGGATCCAATACGCTGACGACTCCACACTCATATGCGCTGCTGCTTCTCAATCAGAAATTCAGTCACTAACCCAAATGACCTTTAGTACAGTTAAAAACTGGCTCCTACAAAGACATCTTATCCTTAACCCCAAAAAAACAAAAATGCTACTATTTACCCCCACCCGCAGAACCTCCCCACTTAACTTTACTATTACTTCAAATGATGGAACTATAATATCTCCGGAACCAACCACCAAACTACTCGGGGTACTAATAGATAACAACTTGTCCTTTGAACCTCACATTAATAACACCATAAAAATAGTAAACAAGAAACTAGGTTCCCTCTATAGAATAAAACCCTTTCTTACACCTCCAGCCAGGGTTACTATTGCTCGTACCCACCTCATCTCTACCTTGCTCTATGCCTCCCTATCTATACCAAAATATGTAGAAGTAATCTGAGTAAACTTACATCCTCCTACAACAATATTGCCAGATTTGCAGCTGGGTCCTCCTATAGAACTCATCACTGTATCAATCTGAATCAGTTAGGATGGTTAGAGCTGCCAAATTTAATACTTTTCAATCAATTAATAGTAGCCCATAAGATCCTGTATTTACCTCAAAATACACCCATACTTACATCCCTAGTCATCCCCTATAATAACCTCAAGACCTTACGCTCAGCTAATAACCTACTTGTACAAATATCAAAATCCAACAACTTAGCTGGTGACGCCTTGTTCTCCAATACAGTAGGTAAAGCCTGGAACATCCTCCCAAGCCAGCTAACCTCAATATCCTCTGTCAGCTTATTTAAAAGCAAGCTTAAACCCTACCTCAAATCACACTGGCTATGCCCCTGTGTTAACCCAGACTAAGTACCTAACTATTAACTAGACTCCCATAATTCCTAGCCTATCATGATCTTCTGTTGTCTCACTAATTTGTAGTGAGCTTAACCTTCCTTAGGATTTTTTCTCATGTAAATAAGTATATACTGTGGAATGATCAAACACCTTCATATAGTATCACAACCTATGTGTTAAATAACACTAGAAATCCATCCTTGTTTGCTGTTCTTCTATACTCTATCTATTGATCTCTAGTGTTTTTCTTTCTTAGGTTTTTGTGAGACCTTAGTATCTCTTATCATAAATTACTAGGTGTATCTAATTTTGTAATATGTTATAAAGATTTGTACTACACCATTTCTAATACAAATGTATTAGTCTTATTCATCTATTCTTAGATAAATTTTTCCTTTTTCCTACTGAAATATAAAATATATAATCTTAGGTTTGTACTATAATTGTTAAAACTTATGTACCAAATTATACTGTTATTGTCTTTGTCTTGACCTTTTATGTTGTTGTAATTTGTGGAGCTTTTCTCCCCGGGCCTCCACTGAAAATGGACATATATCCAGCTGGACTAGCCCGGTCAACAAATGTAAAATAAAATAAATAAATAAATAAAATAAATTTCTGACAGCAGCTGCACTACCATTAACTTCATGCATTCCAAGGTCCCTCATCTGTTCCTTCCCATCTAACTAGTTATTTAGTAAAGTTCTAGCTAAAGAAAAAAGGGGGACAACAACAAAATCCAGTGTTGTTACAAATATGGGAATGCGCACTTTGAAATGCAGCAGACATCCCGTTGTTGGACTTAGGAGAACATAATTTTCAAACATAAACCAATTGATTAATAAATCAGCAGATCAATATCCATAGACAGATCACTCTGACATCCACAGAAGGCTGGATAACCAAAATATGCCCATAGAAGGATGGCTGTCTGGAGCCATACCACAAGAAGGAGGGATGTGCACCAGCCATGATGGATGAGGCTACTTACTTCTAGATATGTACATTGGAGATGTCACAGATCCTCAGTCACCTAAGATGGAGGGCTCTGTTCTGAAAGAAACTCAGTTGACAAGCTTTTCTCTGCTAATGAAGCAACCTTTTGATACTGTCCTGAGCACATAAGGAAACCTGTTCCGCGCTGAATGTGTGTAAGATAGAGGAAGGAAACAGGATTTTGATATGAGAGGAAAGAGAGAGTAACTGAGCTGAAATCAAAATAGTAATAACAATGGTGTAAAGCAATGAAAAGTTTACCGAGCATGGACTAGAACATTTGGTTCAACAGCAAAAGCTAACTGAATACATGACAAACAGATGCACCACCACAACTGTCAGACCCTCATTAGTTAAATCTGATTACAAATCAGTTGCCTTTGAACTGGTACTAACACCAGAACTCACAAAGGGCAACGTCACACTAAATAACTTCACCAAAGTAAACTATACCCGCCAAGCCCCACCCCCAGCTGAAGCCCTTTACAATCACTTGTATAAGTGTACAGACTCAGCTGTTCCAGATAGAATCAAAGCCAGAGCCCCAAGTAAAAAAAAGGCTGCCCTGATGGACATCCAGCATCAACAAACTTTAGAAAAAACATAAAAAGTTGTTGTCTAAGAAAACTAAGGCGAGGCCACAACAATGGAAAAGCACCTTCCTCAGCCTCAACAGGCAAATAAGACAACATGTCAAATCCTCTAAGGGTAACTTTGAGAAAAACTTAACAATCACAGCCAAGGATAATCATAAGGCCTTTTACAGTTACATATGTAGCTTAAAATGTAGGACCCAAGCATGTGCCAAACTAGTGACTAACAGTATCACACACACTGATCCCGCAGAGATAGCAAAGCTGCTAGAAGACAGATTTGATGATAATTTCACTCCCTTATCCCCTCCAAACTTATCACAAACCTTGTCCCCAATGGGTCTATATCACTTCATCAAACAGTCAATTCAAAGAATGCATTTAGTCGGAAATGACGTTCATTGAATTTCCCTCATGTGGGGGGGCTGCACCCTTATATACTTATATAAACCAACACTGAGATCGCACTACGATGGAGAAAGAACAAATTTCCCAGTTCTCACTATATATCGCAATCTCAGTATGAAAAGTTCAATAAACTGCAAATTCGATGCAATTGCACTGAAAATGCCATTCCATGAACTGATTCTTCAATGAACTGGTAGGGACCCACCCCCATCTTCCCCCTATATATATGAAGAGCAGGTCATTAAAGCCTTGTCTAAGTCAAAAAAACACAGCCTCTATGGGACCAGACGCCATCCCAGGCTGTCTTCTAAATAAACTAAAACATGACCTTACATCACCATTAAGTACCCTATTCAATTATAGCCTAATCACTGGCTTTGTTCCTATAGAATGGAGAACAGCAACAGTTATTCCCCTCCACAAAAGTGGCTTAGCAACAGACCCATGGAATTATGGACCCATAGGTCTGACCGGCCTCATCTGTAAAGCCATGGAATGTATTATCATGGACCTCATTAAATAAAGACATAGGTGACCTCCAAACCCTGGATCCGACCCAATTCAGCTTTGTCAAGGGCAAATCCTGCCTATTAAACCTGGTGGATTTCTTCAAAAATGTGATCAGGGCCAGTGACGAGGGCAAATCTGTGCACACAGCATACCTCGACTTGGCAAAGGCCTTTGACACAATCCCATACTCAGGCATTACAGATAAACTTAGCAAACTGAATGTAAACCCCTTTGTTGTAAGATGGGTTGCCAACTGGCTCACAAACTGGTTACATACTATCAAAGTGGGTGACTCCACATCAGCCAGCAGACCTGCCACCAGCAGGATGCCACAAGGGTCATTACTGAGCCCCCTACTGTTTGATATATACTTTTCAGAAGTTCAGGCCAGAACTAAGGGCTGTGGCTGACCAAATCTGCAGATGACTGCAAACTGGGTGTAATTATTGAATCCCCAAATGATGTCAGTATACTTCAGGAGGGTCTTACACAGACAAACTACTGGTGTCTTATTCACGGTCTCAAACTGAATGCAAAGAAATGCATCATCATTCCCTTTGATAAAAAAACAATGTCCCTTCACACTATCAAATGAATAATACCCTATGTGCGTGCTAAGTGGTAAGAGATCTGGGCTCACAAGTAGACCATGATCTTAACTTTGACCACAATGTGTCTGCTGTATTAAGGAAGGCTTTCTATGTAGCACACTTGATTAGCAAAGGCATTGGCTCTAGAGCAAAGGAGGTTATAACCCCTCTATGCTTGTCACTAATCAGACCCATAATTGAGTATAACGCCCCATTCGGCATGTACCATACTAATCACCTGCAGAAATTGGAAAGACTTCAGAGGCTTCTAACAAAAAATATCAAGGGACTCCAGCACATGCCTTACACAGACTAATTAAAGTCCCTGTCACTATACTCAGTATTGTACAGATGTCTTAAGGGAGACTTATACCTGGCTAACAGAGCAATCTCTGACTAAACCTAAAGAATTTGCTGCACATCCATAAATCAAATGGGACTAGAGCTACCCATATTTACTTCATAAGTAATATTTCTTTCTTAGATCAAATGTTCAGTAGTTGTGCCGAGTGAATTAAGTTAGGGAGAACTGCTGCATTTTTTTAAATAATGGTATTATATTAATTTATTTTACATTTGTTGATCTGGAAAGTCAGGCTGGGCACAAAGGCTCCTTTAAAAGGGAGGCCTAGACAAAAAAGTTCTAGTACATGCAGTATAAACAAAATCTTTTAAGTTATATAACTTCAACAATGTCAGGCAGAATACAATTAAAATAAATTTTATAATGTCAAAACAGATAAGATGGTATAACTATATATACAGTTGTAAGGTATATAATAGCAATCATAATACAAAGTCAAACAGAATACTGAGGAATTCAGTTAATTGTCAGAATAAATAAGTCTGCCTGGTGGGCCCTTTGCTGTTGCCAAATTAATAAAAAGAGAAACAATAAATTAATCAGAGGTTATAGCTTCAATACAGACAGTGTATTGTATTTATTTGCATTGTTTTAAAATCAACTACTTCATTCTCTTATCTGTTACTTATTTTGACTACAACCCTGCTGGGCAGTTCCTTTGCATGTTTTTGAGTTTAAGTAATTTCCTTGGAAGGAATTGGGGCCTAGGTAACAATCTGAAATCCACAAAGTAACCAGTTCTCTTTCATCCATCTGGTATGAGATGCTTGTTGACTTCTGACGCATGACATTTTAGCACCTCTTAAGGTAAAATGTGAATGAGTGTCCAGAGAAATAGATTATCTCTGTAATGCATGTTTGTTCAGACTTCAGAGTAGCAAAACTTGGCATTTTGCCTAAATCCCAACACGTGAGAATCTGTGTTACTTCTATCTCTGATTTGTACAGAGTAGTATCTTTTGCTGGGTGTATAGAAAAGTGTATTCTCACACACACAACTTTCCTTTCCATTTTTGTGTGCATTATAGCCCATCATATGAGAGTTTAATTTATTTTGCACTTCTGACAGAATTTACAAACACACTGTGCAAAATGTTCTCATCTAAGTGCTTTCATATACTTCTTTCTCTTTGGCATTGAGTGCTTTCCTTGCAGTTACCATGGAAACATAAACACAGATTCTGACAGTAGACAGCATGCCCCACCTAATCTGTTCATTTCACTGCCCTCTCAATAAACTGCACAACCTGTTTAAACATCAGATTATTTTTCACACCTCCTCATGAGACTTGCCTTATGCATGTTCCCAGTGTTCTTGCTTTCAACAAGAACTTTTGACCCCACAGCCTCATCAGAAATTATGAGAAAAATGCTTTCTTTAGTTTCCCCGAAGCTGTTGTGCGTGTATCTTCAGACTTGAATGTTTTTGTTCTTCTACATCTTTTTATGTAAAACATTATATCCACTACAGATGTGATGTTTGCTCTGAGAGTGTTGATGGAGAAGTACAGAGAAGGTCAGAAGGAGTTGCATTGTGTTATTGTAGACTTAGAGAAAGCATATGACAGGGTGCCTAGAGAGGAGTTGTGGTATTGTATGAGGAAGTTGGGAGTGTCAGAGAAGTATGTAAGAGTGGTACAGGATAGTACGAGGGTAGTGTGACAGTGATGAGGTCTGCGGTGGGAGTGACGGATGCATTTAAGGTGGAGGTGGGATTACATCAAGGATCAGCTCTGAGCCCTTTCTTATTTGCAATGGTGATGGACAGGTTGACAGACGAGATGAGACAGGAGTCTCCATGGATTATGATGTTTGCAGATGACATTGTGATCTGTATTGAGAGTAGGGAACAGGTGGAAGAGACCTTGGAGAGATGGAGATATGCTCTAGAGAGAAGAGGAATGAAGGTCAGCAGGACTAAGACAGAATATATGTGTGTGTGAATGAGAGGGAGGATAGAGGAATGGTGAGGATACAAGGAGTAAAGGTGGTGAAGGTGGATGAGTTTAAATACTTAGGATCAATAGTTCAGAGTAATGGTGAGTGTGGAAGAGAGGTGAAGAAGAGGGTACAGGCAGGATGGAGTGGGTGGAGAAGAGTGTCAGGAGTGATTTGTGACAGACGAGTACGAGTAAGAGTGAAAGGGAAGGTCTACAAGAGGGTATTGAGACCAGCTATGTTATATGGGTTGGAGACAGTGGCATTGACAAAAAGGCAGGAGTTAGAGCTGGATGTGGCAGAGATAAAGATGTTAAGATTTGCACTGGGTGTGACGAGGGTGGACAGGATTAAGATTATTAGTGGGTCAGCCCAGGTTGGAAGGTTTGGAGACAAAGCCAGAGAAGCCAGATTACATTGGTTTGGACATGTGCTGAGGAGGGATGCTGAGTATATTGGGAAAAAGGTGCTAAGGGTGAAGCTGCCAGGTAACAGGAAAAGAGGAAGGCCTAAGATAAGGTTTATGGATGTGGTGAGAGAGGACATGCAGGTGGTTGGTGTGACAGAGCAAGATGCAGAGGACAGGAAGAAATGGAAACAGATGATCCATTGTGGTGACCCCTAACGGGAACAGCCGAAAGAAGATGATGATGATTATATCCACTGGGTACTCTGCAGATTCCGCCTAGGTAAGTATGCATTTCATTCTTATCCCCATCCCTGCCTTCTTTTGTAAACATCTTTCATTCTTCCAGTGTGGCATTGCATGACTTCTGGGGACTCTCATCCACAAATACTTAGAATCCTTCATATACACTGCTCAATTCTATAGTGTTTTAGAGTATTTCAGGAGGCTTAAAGATTGCCTAAAGTTTCTCCCATAAAAGATCTCATATTATTGTTTTTGTTGTTGTTGTTTTGTATATATGAGTGTGTGTGTGTGTGTGTGTGTGTGTGTGTGTGTGTGTGTGTGTGTGTGTGTATGCATGTGTATATATAACATATATATATATATATATATATATATATATATATATATATATATATATATATATATATATATATATATATATATATCTAGTAAGGGAGATGGCTAGAAAGGTGCTTGGTGTGACATCTGGAAAGAGAAAGGAGGACAAGTAGACCTGGTGGTGGAATGAAGAAGTACAGGAGATTCTACAGAGAAAGAGGTTGGTGAAGAAAACGTGGGATTGTCAGAGAGATGAAGAAAGTAGACCAGAGTATAAGGAGATGAGGTGCATGGCAAAGAGAGAGGTGGCAAAGGCTAAGGATGAGGCGTATGAAGAGTTGTATGAAAGGTTGGACACTAAGGAGGGAGAAAAGGACCTGTACCAATTGGCTAGACAGAGGGACCAAGCTAGTAAAGATGTGCAGCAGGTAAGGGTGATAAAGGATAATGAGGGAAACATACTCACAAGTGAGGAGAGTGTATTGAGCAGATGGAAAGAGTACTTTGAGGGGCTGATGAATGAAGAGAATGAGAGGGAGAGAAGGTTGGATGATGTGCGGATAGTGAATCATGAAGTGCAGTGGATTAGCAAGTAAGAAGTAAGGAGAACTATGAAGAACGGAAAGGCTGTTGGTCCAGATGACATACCTGTGGAAGCATGGAGGTGTTTAGGTGAAATGGCCGTGGAGTTTTTAACTAGATTGTTTAATGAAATCTTGGAAAGTGAGAGGATGCCTGAGGAATGGAGAAAAAGTGTTTTGGTACCAATTTTTAAGAATAAGGGTGATGTGCAGAGCTGTAGTAACTACAGAGGGATTAAATTGATCAGTCACAGTGTGAAGTTATGGGAAAGAGTAATGGAAGCTAGGTTAAGAAGGGAGGTGATAATTAGTGATCAGCAGTATGGTTTCATGCCAGGAAAGAGCACTACAGAGGCGATGTTTGCCCTGAGAGTGTTGATGGAGAAGTATAGAGAAGGTCAGAAGGAGTTGCATTGTGTCTTTGTGGACAAAGAGAAAGCATATGACAGGGTGACTAGAGATGAGTTGTGGTATTGTATGAAGAAATCGGGAATGTCAGAGAAGTATGTAAGAGTGGTACAGGATATGTACGAGGGTAGTGTGACAGTGGTGAGGTATGCGGTGGGAGTTATGGATGAGTTTAAGGTGGAGGTGGGATTACATCAAGGATCAGCTCTGAGCCCTTTCTTATTTGCAATGGTGATGGACAGGTTGACAGATGAGATCAGACAGGAGTCCCTGCGGACTATGATGTTTGCAGATGACATTGTGATCTGTAGTGAGAGTAGGGAACAGGTGGAGGAGACCCTGGAGAGGTGGATATATGCTCTAGAGAGAAGAGGAATGAAGGTCAGCAGGACTAAGACAGAATATATGTGTGTGAATGAGAGGGAGGATAGAGGAATGGTGAGGATGCAGGGAGTAGAGGTGGCAAAGGTGGATGAGTTTAAATACTTGGGATCAACAGTTCAGAGTAATGGTGAGTGTGGAAGAGAGGTGAAGAAGAGAGTACAGGCTGGATGGAGTGGGTGGAGAAGAGTGTCAGGAGTGATTTGTGACAGACAAGTACCAGTAAGAGTGAAAGGGAAGGTCTACAAGAGGGTAGTGAGACCAGCTATGTTATATGGGTTGGAGACAGGGGCACTGACAAATGGGCAGGAGTCAGAGCTGGACGTGGCAGAGTTAAAGATGTTAAGATTTGCACTGGGTGTGACGAGGGTGGACAGGATTAGGAATAAGTATATTAGTGGGTCAGCCCAGGTTGGAAGGTTTGGAGACAAAGCCAGAGAGGCAAGATTACATTGGTTTGGACATGTGCTGAGGAGGGATGCAGAGTATATTGGGAAAAAGATGTTAAGGATGAAGCTGCCAGGTAACAGGAAAAGAGGAAGGCCTAAGATAAGGTCTATGGGTGTGGTGAGAGAGGACATGCAGGTGGTTGGTGTGACAGAGCAAGATGCAGAGGACAGGAAGAAATGGAAACAGATGATCCGCTGTGGCGACCCCTAATGGGAGCAGCCAAAAGAAGAAGAAGAAGAAGAAGATGGATTCACTTCATAATCTCGAAATACCGAAACATCGAATTTCAGTATCTCGTGACCATGAAACCAAATCCTCAAAACACTGAAACTACAAAACCCCGAGCTCAAAACCATGAAATTCAAAAACCCAAACAAACCGCACACACCACACATACACCAAAACACCCACATCACAATTTAAAACACAAAACTACACACATACACAACTCATACACACATAAGCAGGGGGCAAGCCCCCCTGCACCCCCCACACCCCTACTTATATATACTAACTCCAAGATCGCACATATAAGAAACAAAAGCAAACTCACACACGCACATTCTCCAGTCCCTCAAACACGCATCAAACTTATCAGCACACTCACATACAATCTACCTCCCACTCAAAACCCTTACAAAACACTCACTTACCTGACATAACTCCTAGATCCACACACGGCACCGGGCACCATCAAAACACAAACCCAGAAACAACGTAGCGTAAGTCCATAACCACAAATTCGAGATATTCGAATTTGCGATTATGAACTTTCGCTATTTTCAACATTCGGCTTTATAGTCTCGAGATACTGAAATGCGACATTTCAGTATTTCGAGATTATAAAGTGTTCTCATATATATATATATATATATATATATATATATATATATATATATATATATATATATATATATATATATATATATATATGTATATATATATATATATATATATAAATAAATGATACCTCATTAATATTCAAAAGCATGCATGTTGCTTGGTTAAAGCAATCATTGTGCCCCTTGTAATTCCATCATTACTAACATGAATCCAGACAGTTGAGATCTATAACCAAAGTTAGAGCTTTCACTATAACCAAAGTTACACAAAAAGGATAAATGTTTAAAAAAAGTATTTCTGCTCAAGATATAGTAGATACAAAAGTTAGTTCATTGTTTTTGTCTTGTGCTTCCACTATTCTTTGAGGTGCATTTTTTTTTATTTCTTCTTTTTACAACCATTCTTAGTACACACATAAAACAGTCAATGTTCAAGCTACTTAAAGTAAAGTCTGTTGGTCAAAATTACACTGAAAGCACCTTAAACATCAGAACTGGATGCTTTAGTTGTGTAAAGGGGAGCTCACACTGACCATCTGTCATTGTCCAAGCTACATTTTGTCCTATCGGAGAATCTAAAATTCCTACAAGTACCTGCAGTTTTAAATGCAAGGACAGAAGGAAATACAAAAATTTAAAACAAAAATGAAAGTTGCATTTCAGATGAGGTACTGTGCAGTAAACGAGGTGGCACATGTTCTAGACATGTGCAATACTTCACTTAGACATAAGAAGAAGTAGAAGAAGATTTAAGTCCCTACTTTAGTGTAAGTATTTTTTTAAATAATAGCATCATATAATAGCAATAGTCTATGGCTAGGTGTGGGTAGTGCTATATTTACCCATGGGCTAGATTTGTTTGACTCATAGATTCATACATATTCCAAGGCCATAGTCTTATGCCTATTTACACCTTACCAGTACCCCCCTCAGACCACAATGCTTTTCTCCAGTCAGGCTGTACGTGTCAGTCTTGGGAATAAATGTGTGAATGCCAATCCAGTCATCTAGTTTATGTTTAAAGGAAGGTTGTGAGTTGCATTTTAACATTCTGGGGAAGTTTACTCCAGAGGTTTACGAGGTGCTGGGTTATAAACCTAACTCTCCACCATGTTTTATTAATGTTTTGGTGAAGATATAATATTGGGTGAGATATTGGCTGTGTGGAGATAACGGACGTCCAGGACAATTGGGTCTCTAATGTTGCTGTAAGCAAGACCATCAAAAGTCTGTAAGACACTGCATAAAGAAAAAGTGCTTCAAGCCTCTCTTGGCAGCTTGGGGACTTTAGGAACCTTTGGGGCACAGGCTTCACCCACATGATGAAACCACGTCCTGCAGACTACAAGAGCAACATTTTGATTTTTTCATAATTTACTGCTCTCTGCACTTCTCTTTTGTCGTTTTTAATTTATCTGCATTTATTTAAACTGTATTTGCCTTAATATTGCTACACACTCAAGTGCACTAGCTAACACTGCATTTAAAGTGTTTTTGCTACTGTTTTAACTGCTTTTCTGCAAAAAAACAAAAAAAAGTTCTAAGCTTGTTTCCTGCCTTTCCTGTAACTAGTCTAGTCAAGATACAAACTTGCTGTATCTAGGACTGTTTTGTAAGTTTCTGAGCCCTCAGACCTTTCTGTGTTGGAGGGAAGCCTTCTAGCTTATCAGTGGGAGTGGTAAGCACTAGGTAGCCTATCTACCACAAGAGGAGTGGTTTCTGACCCAGAAATATTCGTTTATTGGACCTTTGGGCAGTTTTTACATCTCTTTCAACTTTCTGGTTTAAAAGCCCATGTTTGCACGGTTTGTGCTTGTTTAAGCTCCACGGATCCAGTTTTGGTGTCCTGCAGACTACAAGAGCAACAGGATGGAGAAAGAGATACTCTGAGTGCCTCCATTTTATTTTTTTCATAATTTGCTGCTCTCTGCATGTGTTTTTTTGTCATTTTTAATGTATCTGCATTTATTTAAACTGTATTTCCCTTAATATTGCTACACACTCAAGTGTGCTAGCTTGTACTGCATTTAAAGTGTTTTTGCTACTGTTTTAACGGCTTTTATGCAAAAAAAAAACAAAGAAAAAGTTCTAAGCTTGTTTTCCACCTTTCCTGTAACTAGTCTAGTCCAGATACAGATTTGCTATATCCAGGACTGTTTTGTAAGTTTCTGAGCCCCCCCAGACCTTTCTGTGTTGGGAGGAAGCCTTCTAGCTTATCAATGGGAGTGGTAAGCACTAGGTAGCCTATCTACCACAAGAGGAGTGGTTTCTAGTCTGGAAATTGTAGTTTAATGGCCGTTGGGCAGTTTTTCCATCCCTTTCAACTTTCTGATTTAAAAGCCCGTGTTTGCATGGGTTTTCGCACTGTGCAGCTGAGGTAAACTATTACTGGTGCCAGAAAGTCTGCTCTTCAATTTCCCTAAGAACATGCTTGTTCTTTTACTTCTTGCACTTCAGTTAGCTTAATCAGCTAGCACTTTAGCATTCTTTTATAGCATTTATTGTAGCACACTTAAGTGCTATCAGCAGTAGTTGTTCCTACGCAGTATCAGCACCAGTACTTATTAGTTATGATCACTCCTCCTGGTATGATTGTAGGGCAATTTCCTGTGCTTTCTCCTGCTAACCTGGTGCACTTGGGCATTCTGAGACAGTGTGGCAACTGTCTAATGTACGCAGGCAACCCTCTCCTCTTACCTCCCAACACTCATACATGTGAGAGATGCACTTATATCACCATACTGGAAGCAGTGCACGCTCCAACCAAGACCAAACTAGCTGGTCAAGAGGAGAAGGTCAACACCTGCAACTCACTACATAGAACACATAGCCCTCCAAAACACCTACCATCACAACCCAGACATAGAAACACAAACCATCCACCCACCTTCATGGAGGCTTTCAATAAAAATTTACCCAAACAGCAGAGACCCCCAAGACAGAAACATACTCGACCACCAAAACACAACACCAACCCCAGCACACATAGCTCACCACCACAGTGTGCACCTCAACCTAAGCCTTTAAGGCAAAACACTTTGCCTAATGTACTAATCATATGAGTCTCAATTGTGAGGCACACTGATGTCCCACCCACTAGGTTGAACAAGGAGGAGGTGACTGTCAGTTGTGTATCAGGTGCCAGGATACGCCACATAATACATGACTAAGGTCGCTCCACAACAAGTACAAATATGACTCAGTCATTGTCCATGTGGGTGTGAATGACCTAAGATGTACCTCCCTGGACTACATGAAAAGAGATGTGATGCAACTCTCGGATTATGTAGCCCAGGCAGGTATTACCCTAGCCCTGAACAGTATTCTATGGTCACCAAGAATGATACCACAGCATGAGCAGAAAATGATTGACTTCAACAATTGACTAAGTTTCTGGTGTCATTCTAAGGGGATCCAGTATCTGTCTGCCTGAGATGACATGATCAACAGACCTTGATGCTTTGCAAGAGATGGCCTGCATCTGTCACCCCTGGGATTCCATGTACTGGATAAGGCTCTTGCCACCCCTATAGTGGCTTTTTTAGGCAGTGTTCCAAAGACCAAAATTCCACTGTAACAGCTACAAACAAATGCAATCTGATGGTCATGCTGCTCAGGGCTAGAATTCTAAATCTCAAGATGTACTCACTCTAAGCTCGCCTCAAAATGGAGAATGTCGACATCTGTGCTGTAACGGAGACCTGGCTTAAAGAGGCAGAAAGCACCCCTGCACTCCCAGGCTACAACTCATTCCATACCTTTTGGCCCTAGAGTACATCAGGAAGCTCCAAAGGTGGTGGTGTCTCCATATTCTTAAAGGATACGCACACCTCTAGACTAGTAGCCCAGCATAATGCATTCGAGATACTTCAGGTACAACTAACACTGGGTAAGACAGTGATACAAGTCATAGCCTACCTCAGAACCCCAAACATGTCCCTAGACTCTCACTCCAAGTTCCTAAGCACCCAGGAATCTATCAAGGTCCAACGCAATACTCTCATACAGGGTGACTTCAGCTACCCTTCCATCAATTGGAAAAACTATTCAAGTACCAATGTACAGGCCCAACACTTTCTGGAATTTATCAGTTCCAATGCCCTGGACCAGCTCATTCTGACCCTCACTAGAGGAAGCAACATCATCGACCTGCTTATCACCAACATGGCAGACCATTGCTCCACACCTATAGTCAATTCCTCCCTGGTTAAATCCGACCACAAACTGATCACCATGGAAATCTCCATCTCACCTACAACCCCCACTAAGGTGACCACCCTGAAAAACTTCTCTAAAGCTGAATTTGGGTTCCTAAAAACAGAGGTGGCTAACTTCTTGGTACCCATGCCAATGGAAAATAGCTGCATGAGTGCTGAATCATACACCAATGCACTGTATGAGCATGTACACAAATGCATGGACCTTGCCATACCAAATAGAGCTAAGATGCTCTCCTCCAAAAAAGGAAGCTAATTTGGTGGTCCCCAGCCATCAATAAACTCTACAACAGAAGGAAGAAACTGTTGCAGAAAAAAATGAAGTCACAGGACTGGAAAACCTCCCTTATCAGTCTCAACAAAAATCTGAGATCCCTTATCAAATCCTCTAAAACCAGCTATGAAAACAGAATTGTGGCTGACACCAAAAACAACCACAAAGCCTTCTATAGCTATATCAGAAACCTCCAAGGCAATACCCAGATTTGCTCTGAGTTATTGCACAATGGCACCTCCTATACTGAGCCAACAGATATAACCAACATACTGGCCAACAGATTCAGTGCCAACTTCACCCCTCTCTCCCCCCAAAGGCTCTTTCACAATACCAGAAGAAAGCCTGGTACCCACCGTTTCTGCAGCACAGGTAAAAGCTGCATTGTCTAAAGCCAAGAATACAGCATCCATGGGACTTGATAATATCCCTGGCTGCATGCTACATGAGCTGCAAAATGAACTGGCACCACATCTGTGTGCCCTGTTCAATCACAGCCTTACCTCAGGCTACGTCCCTAATGAATGGCGCACTGCTACAGTCATCCCAGTCCAGCAAGGGGGAGCAACTACAGACCCTGGCAAGTATCTCCCCATTAGCCTGACAAGTCTGGTATGCAAAGTTATGGAGCGCATCATCATGAACTTGCTTAACTATGATATAGGCAAACTCAAAACTCTTGACCCCACACAGTTTTGCTTTGTCAAGGGGAGATCCTGCCTGCTGAAACTCATTGACGTGTTTGAGGCAGTCATCAAGGCTGTGGATGAAGGTAAGGCAGTGCATACAGCCTACCTCGACCTGGCCAAGGCCTTTGATACCATTCCTCACTCAGGTATCATTGATAAACTCAGCAAACTAGGCATCAATTCTTAAATCACTAGGCGGGTTCAAACTGGCCCACAGACATGACCCACAGAGTGAAAGTTGTAGATTCAAAGTCAGACTGTTGACCAGTCATGAGTGGAGTCCCACAGGGCTCAGTCCTGGGCCCTTTCCTGTTTGGCATCTATGTCTCAGAAGTCCAGGCCAACACAGAAAGACTCTGGCTGACCAAGTTCACTGATGACTGCAAGCTAGGAGTCATTATCAATTCCCCAAGTAATGCAGACATACTACAAAAGAGCCTCTCTGAGACCAATGTCTGGTGTCAGAACCATGGCTTGAAGCTTAATGCCAAAAAATGTGTTATCATCCCCTTTGGAAAAAAACTCAGTTCCTACAAATTACCACATTGATGGGAGCTCACTCAACACTGAAGGGGCCATAAGAGATTTGGGCACCCTGGTTGATAGCTACCTCACCTTTGACCATCATATTTCCATTATGGTCAGAAAGTCCTTCTATGTGGCACGTCTTATAACCAAAGGTTTCGCATCTAGGGAGAAAGAGGTCATCATCCCTCTCTACTCATCCCTCATTAGACCAGTCATCAAATATAACACTCCATTTGGCATGTACCTGACCAGACACCTACAGCAGCTGGAGAAGCCACACAAGTACTTCACAAAAAGGATCCTAGGCTTTAAACACATGTCCTACATGGACAGACTCAAGAAACTTCAGCTGTTCTCAGTCTCTTATCGTCTACTTAGAGGTGATCTCTGCTTGACTTACAAAACCATGTCTGTCCCAGCCCTACTTGAAATGCTACATGTAAAGAAATCCCAGTCCCTCTGCACCACACACTCCAGAGATCACAACCTCGTTATCACAATTAACAGTACATGCTGGAGGGACAGGTTCATCTCCCAAAGACTGCCCATACTCTGGAATAAGCTTCCCATTCATGTCAAGCAGAGCACCTCGCTGGCCCTCTTCAAGAGCAATCTTGATGAGTTGATAGGTTACAGAAAGTTCACCCCAGGGATCACTCCAGTCACCCTACTGGATAGGGGCACTGTGAACTAACATCGGGTGGCACAGTACCTGGGCACTTTTTTTGGGCTAGGCTTGTAAAGGCTCCAGGGCCATTAGCCTAGCACACACCTATAAACCTATCAACATCAACAGTGAGTGAATCAGGAATTAACCACACCCAGCTCTTGATTATTTCTTAAATAAAATACTCTGCATAGTCCTCCAACAACCTCCATACATAACCAGGACTTTCTTACATGGAAATTCTCTTGGCAATCACCTTTTTGTGCCTCCGGTCACTATGGAGACTTGGTATAGCTCTGAAGCCATTTTATCTCATTAAGGATCTCTGCAGGCTTCTTAACAGTGGAAAACACAAATGTGGATCACCATTTGTTAAGCACTGACACAAGAAGCAAGAATAAAAAATGTCAGCTGTATCATATTCCACTGCATGCATACATTCATCACCAAATTAAATAATGGTAGTGAGAGGATTTTTTTTTTCACATCCTGATGCATGTCATGAAAATTTATAACAAAGAAATTAATGTTATTTATTAAAATATTTTTATGTGTTGGGTATTTATTCTTGTGTTAAACGGTTGCACCTTTCGTTTTGCTGAAGAAAGAAGAGAAACTATAGAAGAAAACTGCAAGTAAGAATATGCACAGTTTGGGGAAGCTGATAGGAAACTGCACTATTGGCAGATAGCCTGCATAAACAAGGGGAGAGCTGAAAACTCTAAACGGACAGTAACAGACTGTTTGGATTAAACCCCAAATCATGGGACTGTGTGGTAGCAATATGAACCACAGTTACCACACTATCTCCCCTGAGCAATCCATCTTGCATCTTCATATTGTGTCCTCTTGATTTTTGATAAATATTACCACTTGGATTTTGTGGAATCTATGAACTAGTTAAATATTTCTGTCATACTCCTCACCAGCATTCTTTCTTCAGGATCATATAGGTTTATAGGTTCATAGGTAGGTACTAAGCTATTGGCCCAAGGGCCTAAGCAAGCCTAGCCAACAAGGTTCCCTGGCTTACACCACCCAAGAAAATTAATTTCCTGTGCCCCTGTCGAGCAGAGACACAGAAGTGATCCCCGGGGTGTATTTCCTATTTCCCATCCACTCATTAAGATTTTTCTTGAAGAGTGTTAATGAGGAACTTTGCTTGACATAGATGGGTAGCTTGTTCCAGAGTATAGGAAGTCTATGGGACAGGAATCTATCCCTCCAGCATGTCCTGTTTATTGTGGTGACAAGGTTTAGGTCCCTAGAGTGTGTAGCTCAGAGGGATTGGGATTTCTTTAGGTGTAACATGTCCAACAGCTTTGGGTTTAACATAGCTTTATATGTTAGGCAGAGATCTCCTCGGAGTAGGTGATATGCTACAGAGTAAAGCTGGAGTTTTTTGAGACGGTCAGTGTAGGGCATCTGTTTGAGACCAGTAATCCTCTTTGTGAGGTACTTCTTTGGCCTTTCCAGCTGCTGCAGATGTCTTGTGAGGTACATTCCAAAAGGGGCGTTGTACTCTATAATTGTTCCGAGTGCCGAGTAGAGGGGAACAATGACCTCTTTTTTCCTGGATGAGAACCCTTTTGTGATGAGGTGTGCCACATAGAAGGAGTTCCTGACTACTGTGGCAATGTGAATATCAAAGGAGAGACTACTATCCACCTGGGTCTCAAGGTCTCTTATCATACATTCAGCGTTAAGTAGACTGCCCTTTATGTGGTAGTTCATGGGTACAGAGTTTTTACCAAAGGGGATGACAATGCACATTTTGGCATTCAGCTTGAGGCCATGCCTCTGACACCAGGCATCTGTCTCAGTGAGGCCCTTCTGTAGGATGTCCACATCATTTGGGGATTCGATTATGGCTCCTAGTTTGCAGTCATCTGTGAACTTCATTAGCCAGAGGCCTTCTGTGTTAGCCAGTACTTCAGAGAAGTAGATACCAAACAGGAAAGGTCCCAGGACTGAACACTGGTTTGAAGTCAGATTTGGAGTCTGTAACTTTTACAGTGTGGGTTCTTTCAGTGAACCAGTTGGCAACCCATCTTGTGAAGTAGGGATTTATACCTAGTTTACCGAGTTTAGCTATAATTCCAGAATGGGGGGATGGTGTTGAAAGCCTTGGCAAGGTCAAGATAGGCTGTGTGAACCACCTTACCCTCATCTACGGCTTTGGTGACTGCCTCAAAGAAGTCAATCAGGTTCAGAAGGCATGATCTGCCTTTCACAAACCCAAACTGGATGGGGTCCAGAGTTTGGAGGTTACCAATGTCTTTGTTTATGAGTTCCATGATGATACATTCCATGGCCTTGCAGACCAGGCTTGTCAGGCTAATAGGGCGATAGTTCCCAGGATCAGTTGTGGCTCCCCTTTTGTGGAGTGGGATAACTGCTGCTGTGTACCATTCAGTGGCCACAAAGCCTGACGTGAGACTATGATTGAACATGGTGCTTAGGTGGGGAACCAGTTTGTTCTGAAGTTTGTGTAAAATGCAGCCTGGGATGTTGTCCAGTTCCATGGATGCTGTGTTTTTGGTTTTAGAGAATGCAGCTTTTATCTGTATAGATGTGATTACAGGACCTCTGCATTCTTCCTGTATTGATATGGGCCCTTTAGGGGGTGAGAGGGGGGTAAAGTTAGCACTGAACCTATCTGCCAGGATGTTGGCAATATCCATTGGTTCTGTAATTTTCATGCCGTAGTGCTGTAACTCAGAGCAGATCTGGGTGTTGCCATTGAGATTCTTGACAGAGCTATAGAATGCTTTGTGGTTGCCCTTAGAATCAGTGGCAATTTTGTTTTTGCAGCTAGCTTTGGAGGATCTTATAAGGGATCTCAGCTTCTTACTGAGGCTGACCAGGAAGCTACTCCACTCATGGGATTTTACTCTATTTTGCAACAGTTGAGTTACAAAACTTAATTAACAGCAGCATATTTTACACTCATTTATAAAATGTTAAGTCTGGGAAGGTAGCAAAACAGAGTAATCTTTTATATTTATTTTACCTTCATTTATGTTGACTGCACCACTTATGTTAACCCCAGGTCGCACTATCAGGAGAGGCCCAGAGAAAGTACACTCAAAGCATTTAAGGTTAAGAATCACCACTCACATTACATAACATTGTCTCAGGAGGCATTTCAGGTTTAGATAAACTATTCAATTATAAACCATTTGCATTGCCGAGCTATGTATCTCAGAATGTACAAGAGCAAACCTCAGCACAAATGCTTGCTGTGTGGGTGATATGTAAAGCATTAGATTTAATACCAGCAGGGATACGTGAAGTATGTGAGGTACAAAACTTAATTAACAGCATCATAAAGAATAAGATGCATAATCAACGAGACAATTAAATCCATTATTCTAGTAAGCTTTATCTCGTAGACCTAGGTTTGATTCTCATTTCTGCACTGTGTGCTTCTGAAGATGTTACTTAACCAGGTAGTACTTCAGAGCTCCATTGAAAATGGGCCAAATCTCCCTTGGACAAACAATTTATAAAATTAAAGATGAATGGAAAAGCACAATGTCTTTAACAATTTATTACGCCCAATAGAAAAAGATACGTTAATGGGTAAAGTCTATAGTATAACTTTGGAACTATTAGCATGCTTATTATTTAGGGTATAGTGATCTAGTGAACTGTTTGTGAGTCATCTGGTAGCTGCATTATTTCTGTCTTCAGATATTATTTTTGACATGTATACACTATAAAGATATAAAGATATATACGCGCGCGCGCGCGCGTGTGTGTGTGTGTGTGTGTGTGTGTGTGTGTGTGTGTGTGTGTGTGTGTGTGTGAGTGTGTGCGCGCACTACTGCATTTGGCATAAATACCTGAAATAATACTTGGCAGGGGTGTACTTCTATCTACTTAGACGCAAAGCCAGAGCTGGATGCAGCTCTTACTTCTACCTACCGGCTCACAGTGGTGCTATCAAGTTAAGCACCTCTAGTGCTTCCACTGCAAGCACAGGGTCTGATGCTGTTAGAGCATAGTAAAAAGTTATGGTTTGAATTTATAAGCTGATTCAAATTGTTTAACATGGAGAGGAAGCCCATTCCACAGCTCTGGCCTAGCAGCTTTGACTATCTCTCTCCAAAGATGTGAATAGTGCCTGGGATGTCAAGAGGTAGTGTTCCAAAAGGGGAGTGAAATATGACTTAATCCAATGGAGTATAGCTTATTCCGTGTGCCCCTTTCTTATCAGAGAAGATACATAGTCTAGGTCATGATCTGCTAGACTTGAGAAACTTAATGAGTTGACCATTAGTGTTACCTCCCTGATAACTCCAAGCATTGTTTTGAAGTTAAACGTGGACAAGAAATTAAAGCCCAAGTAATAGTACCTTAAGATCTGTGTTGCACATGCAGTGATGAGAAAAGTTAACTTTTGAATAATTTTTTTGTCTAGGCTTGCAATGGTCTGCAGACTGATTGTGTTGTGCTTCCCTATGAACATTTGAACAGCATATCACCGTTAGTAAACTCCACCAATAATGCCTTGCTGCATTGACTCTGCATGCTATTTGTAAACAGTGAAACTAGCAGAGGTCTTTTTCCCAACCCCTGTTGGACACCTGCCAACAGTTCCATGACTCTTCAACTTAAACATTATGGACCTTGCACACAGAACATTATGGACCCTACACTCAAATAGTCTACCATCCATGCCTCCTGAACCTTCAGTCAGCTTCAGTTCCATCAATACACTTCAGAGGCACCCTTGTTGACAGAGCTGAAAGCCTTTGCTAGATCTGAGCAGATGGCAAAATATGTTTCCTCTCATCCATGTTTAACAGGAGGATTTCAGATTTTTTTAAAAAAAGGTCAGTGGCTATCCAACTTCTCTTGTGGAAGCCATATTGAAAGTCTGCTAGAAATTTGTAGTGAGTTTGTTTTGCAATAAGAGGAACATTTTTTTTTTACCTCAGAGGATGAATATCTGTGTATAAAAGCCATAAATCTCACATTAGTTGATGACTTTGTTGACCTAATGGATGACATAACTCTGAGCTGTTAGGTGGGGTACAGAGATTGGAATTTGACAACTGCACACCTATAAGATTTCCTGCACTTATAAATTTGGGCCTGATTTCCCAGTAGGATGTAAGAATGAGACTTTACAATTAGAGTGCCTTTGATCATAATGGACCACTATAGTCAATGTAGATGTATGCATAAAATACATACTATGTCCCAATTTCTTACATTATGAGGCAGGAAATGTAGTTACACGGGACAGTGTTAGTGCTATTAACAGAGTTTTCAACACTCTGACAGACCACAGACTGACCCAGTTCAGGCTGTTCCAGTAGAATAATGTATTGCGGAGCAGCACAGATGGCTTGTTGCCAGTCCCCACTAGCTGATGTCCACTGTACCACAAACTGCAGTTAGCCTCCATCAACAGTTTGGTATATCTCTGCCTCATTTCCTACTAATCATGGGGTTGGCCTTGTGTGCTATTTTGTGGAGTCTGTGGTTTCTCTGATTCCACTGCCCTGTCCCAGGAATTATCAAGGGAAGAGACGTTGAAACTCTGAGCAGACTTGAATCTCAGCTGAGCAGCTACTGTACAACACTAACTTATAGGAGAATAACAGGACACAGTGGTTTGTAGGTTCATCCGTTTGGCAATCAGACTGCTTCACTAGGTGAGTGTAATAAATAGATGTAGTAATTTCAGTTGCAAATACACTGTCAGCTCAAGGCTGAATTCCAGTAATGAAGCAGACTATCACATAAATGGGCATAATCACTTACCTCTAGGTGACTGGAAGCTTCAGGTCTGCTCATCAGAGAATGCATAGAGACCTTTAATGAATTATGATGGGGCGTGTAGTGCTGTATTAAGAGGTAAGATATAAAGTGTTTTCCCTCACATATTGTACTACAGTTCCAAGTGCCCAGTCTGCCTGTTACTACTGCTGTATAAAGATTCATATTTAGGGAGATGCTGTTTATTCAGGTTTTGTTGTCATTTTAAATTGAGCTGCTTATTTACAAAATATTTTTCTGCAACCTTTTTAGAGCATCTGAACTTATACTGATTGAAAGTATTTATCCTGCCTTTTAGAGAACTGTTGCTGTCATAGTGGGATCCTTGTGGTCTTCTTTATCATTAACACTCAGCACTCTGCTGGTAATCAAGACTAATTTATTTGTATCTCGACCACATAATTACAACCAAATTACCATTAACTGAAGTAACATGATTATTAGCAGGAAAGGAAATGCATAAACCACGCCAGCTGGAATCCAGCATCTAAACACACTAGTATTAACCTGCAGAAATCCAGAAATCATATGCAAGTTATTTTTTTACCTACAAGTTAACACATAACACACACACACACACACACACACACACACACACACACACACACACACACACACACACACACACACACACAAACACACACACACACACACACACACACACACACACACACACACACATATACTGATATACTTCACTTGTGTGTATTTATATAAAAAGAGTCAAAACAGTGTAAGAAACTTCTCTGTGTGGAAGATTTTCAGTCCATATATCTCTAGTTAATCACTGTATATTAATCAGATCAGACAGTAGTAGAAGTAGCAAACTTAAACTCAACTTAAGTCGAAAAAAAATAATAAACAATATATAATTGTACAGAATTACTAAGTATTCAAAAGTAATCCAAGCAAGGCAGGCAGTCTGTTTCCAGTCAAAAATCCTTTATTAAGTACACAGACGAGCGATCAAAGTATAACAAAAATAGAGTAATAGTTTCTTACATCCTACAAGCTTTCTAAATATATATATATACTTTTTTATCAGGCATGGGAATGGTTTATTGTGCTGTAAAACAAAGTGTTATTGGTACACAACCCTTCCCCTTGTTGGTATCCTTGGAAATCTGCATATCTAAGAAAAATTACTGTATACCAGCAGCTATGGAGTCTTTTAAGAAACATAATCAAGGTACACAGGCACAACTGCAAAAGTTCAGCAAGCTCATTAATCTTGTACTGGACGTCAGTTTATTTACTTTTAATGGCAAACACTACAAACAAAAAAATTGGTATAGCAATGGGGGCTGCCATGGCTGCCAGCATAGCTAGCATAGCCCTGGGCAAGTGGGAGGAGGACTTTGTGTTAAACAACACAGACTACATGCAGCATATCACATGCTATTTACATTTTATTGATGAAATCTTTATTGTGTGGGAAGGTGACACCTTGCAGCTTGTAGATTTTATCACTTACCTCAATCAAACAACCCCCTTCCTGAGGTTTACCTCTTCCCATAGCTATACTTTAACCACTTTCTTAGATATGCAGATTTCCAAGGACACCAGTAATAACAGAATCACAACTGATTTATTCAGAAAACCAACGAGGGTTACCGTATTACTCCACAGCAAAAGTCTACATCCTACAAAAAACAAGTATAATGTGGTGAAGTCCCATGGCTATAGATTAGCTAGAATTACCACATGGATGGAACCATTTTTGAGAAACCTGAACAACTTAGAGAATGACTTTCTAGTGAGAAGCTATGAAAGTCAGATGTTAAAAAACATCCTGGAACACATTATAGAACTGAAAAGGACTGAAGCACCTTCACTCAACCTCCCCAGTAGGAGAATGTTAAGAAATTCCACAGAGGATAACAAATGCAAACATAGCTGCATCCTGACATACACTTTGGATTATCACAGTATCAAAATATTATTGAAGAAAACTGAGACATTGTCACACGAAACCCTTTTCTGATTAACATCTTAGGTGAAGCCCCATCCTTTGCTTATAGGAAGGCAAAGAACATTAGACGTTTGGTTGAATTTAAACCTAGACCATATGAGAGAAACTATAAAAGATGTGAAACTAATTGTAGATTTTCTGTATTTATACAGCAAGGTGATAGTTTTTATTGCCTTTATTTAAAGAAAATCATTAAGACCAGTACAGGGGGTGACTGACTACAAAAGTAATTTACAGGGCACAGTGCAATGAATGTGATACATTCTATGTGAACAAGATTGTAAATAAACTCAAGTATAGGATTTCATGTCGTCTGTCAGAAATCCGCTCTGGATGTAAAAATAATGCACTAGCCAAACACGTTTCTCTTCATAAAAGACACACAGGTTTTTAAGTTCCAGATCCTGGATCACATAGACATGGGTGATCTTGAAGGAGACAACCCGAATATTCTGGAGAAACATGAACTCATGTGGCAATTAAAGCTGAACTCTTTTAGGAAACCTGGACTAAACTTCTACTGTTCAATTAAACGTATACTGGAAATTAGAAAATTGTCACATTGTTTACAGGACTAATTTTATTTTATTTTATTTTATTCTACCAATTGGTTTTAAATACCATTTTAAATCAGTTGTAATTTAAGTGTATATTTTGTTTCTATCATCATACATTTTTTCTTATTATTTTTCTGGTTCTCTTTTTTCCACTTTATTCAGAATGATGTATAATAACAATACTAACTAATTATACAATAATATTTTTATAGATAGTTTTTAGGGTTCTTGTACACAAACCTGAAGAAGTCTGGAAGGATGAAGGCAATCTTTGTTAACAATGTTGTGTCTTTCGGCTTTTCTCGGTTAGGGGTCGCCACAGCGGAACTCTGGTCCACTAATGATTGGCATAGGTTATGAAAATAGAATATGATTTTTATAATTGATTTTTTACATGCAAAGTGTATATGTATATATTTTTATATATTTTTTGATTGCCAAATGGACTAAGGTTGATATATTTCCAGCCATGTAGTATATTGTCTTGGATAAAATCACAGACTTAATAATCTACTTAATAATCTGGTTAAATAAGAGGTACCACATCATTATAAATTGTATTTATTTAAAGTACATAAGGGTTATATTATTATGACAGCTACTAAGTAGGGCAGGACCAGCTCGAATGTCACACTGATGGGGGAAGGGATGTGAATTTAACATGTGTACCAATAACACTTTGTTTTAAAGCACAATAAACCACTCCCTTGCCTGATAAAAAGTATATATATAGTTAGAAAGCTTGTGAGGAAACTATTACTCTGTTTTTGTTTTACTTGGATTACTTGTCTGTGTACTTAATAAAGGATTTTCAACTGGAAACAGACTACCTGCCTTGCTTGGATTACTTTTGAATACTTAGTAATTCTGAACAATTATATATTTTTTATTATTTTTTTTTTACTTAAGACTAGTTTAAGTTCACTACTTCTACTACTTTTGTCTGATCTAATTAATATACAGTGATTAACTAGAGATATATGGACTGAAAATCTTCTACACAGAGAAGTTTCTTACACTGTTTTGTTTTGGACCCACTGTACTTGTTTAGTGGGTTGTTTTGAGACTTTTGGGATACCATGGAGATTACCTGTTTTATATAAAAAGAGTCCATACATTTTAGTCTAAAATATACTTTGTTGGGACTCAATTCATTATATATAAATGATCAAGTCCCGATTCATTAAAAAACACTGCATCTACTAAAATATATTTTGCAGAAGACCTATTTCCCCAAGTGGGGGCCTTCACCCACCCCACACTCAAACATCTCTAAATATAATAGCTCTGAGGTCAGACAACAGTGGGGAAAAGGAAAAACTCCCTAACTCCACTGCTCTGTGATCCCATAAGTAACCTTAAGCAATCATTTTTTTTTTCTATTTCAATTAGTATACCAGCCAACTAATAATGAGATCATTTGTATGTAACCCATAATATCTCTCATTGTCTCTCTCTTTCTCTCTCTCTCTATACATACATATATATATATATATATATATATATATATATATAAAGAGAAAGAAAGATAAATATAAATCTGTGTTTTGTGTGGGTGTGGGTGTGTACATATCTATCCATATCTACCTATCTATCTATCTATCTATCTATCTATCTATCTATCTATCTATCTATCTATCTAGCAATCTATCTCTGTCTATATATATGGTTATAATTTACAAGAGCAAACACTCATATGAGTAAACACTTTTTACTGATGTAAAAATAAGTGAACACTTATATGGGTGAACATTCATTTTTAATTGTGTTTTGGCAGGCAGCTTTGTGGATGAGGTTGTGTCACAGTAGGGTTAAAGAATTTGACCTTACTTCACTGTTGTGCAATCCAGGAGTTGGTATATATAATTAACAGGGTGTATGGGTGGTGCACCCCCCCTGCTCCATAGGAGGTGCAGGGGGAGTTGCCCTCCTGCAAAAAATTAGTTTCAGTTTGTCAAGTTTTTGATCATTTCAGATTATTTCTAAAATGTTTAGTCTTTTGAGCATTCAATATTTCCTTATCATATATATATATATATATATATATATATATATATATATATATATATATATATATACACACACACACACACACACACAAATATCTGTGTGTGTGTGTGTGTGTGTGTGTGTGTGTGTGTGTGTGTGTGTGTGTGTGTGTTTCATTCAAAGCAGTGATCTGACATTTTGTTTAATTATATTTCTGTTTTGTCAAAATCTTGTTTTAATTATTAGAGAAAGATTGTAGTACATGAGGAGAAGAGTTTTTTTCTTTTTCCCTACTGATATATTACCCTGAAGTTAGTATATAAAATGTTGCAGGGGTGTTGGGTGTAGGGGGCTTCCTTCTCTGCAATAATGATATACGTCAGTATTTCTTATGTTTCATTTTATGTACCAAAATCATGGTACATTTCTGTTGTCATTTCAGGAAATCATGATTTAGCTGATGTTCTAAAATATTAACAGCAATGTACCACAATGGTATGTCTACATGTATCTGTGAGTGTCAGAGTGTGTGTGTGTGCAATTTTGTATGTCTACCTATCTATCTATCTATCTATCTATCTATCTATCTATCTATCTATCTACTATCTTCCTATCTTCCTATCTATCTATCTATCTATCTATCTATCTATCTATCTATCTATCTATCTATCTCTCAGATATCTTTTATGCAGGCATGATGAAATGTAGAAATTGTAAATTATCTCAGTACATAAAAGAAGGTACAAATACTGAACTTACAGATAGAAATTATGAGATTAGGTTATACAAACAATTTAGCTGTAAGCCCAGATATGTTGTATACATTGGGTTATGTGAATTATGCCCAGCATTTTATGTAGGGAGAACTATTAGAGAGTTTTTTATGAGAGTGTATGAACATGTAAGAGCTATTGAAAAGGTGGATGTAAGTAATGCCTTAGCAAAACATGTAAAACAAAGACATTCAGAAGAAAAGAACAAAACATGATTTAAGTTTTTAATAGTAGACCATGTGTATGATTATGATTTTAGGTTTGATGCAGAGGGTGAACTTGATTGGAGAGAGTATTGCTGGCAGATATAGCTTAATGCATGTGTTTACCCAGGTTTAAATGAAAGGGAAAACTTTAAGGTAGTCCTAAGAAGGAAAGGGTTAATGCATTAAGCTTTTGAGTCACATGTAAGCTAATTAACTATTTAAATGGAAGTATTAACTGTGCAACCAACCAGGTCTGATGAAGTGCCAACAAGGGAAGGAAAGTGCTTACCGGTATTATTTTTATGTGTTCTTAAAAGTATTAAAAGTTTGGTTTTAAGCTGTTCATTTTATTATTGATACATAACCTGTATAGAGGTTAAGACTGAACAGTGTTAGGAGTGTGGCTAAATCATGCTTCATGCTATTTAAGATGCATCCAGGGATATTGTCAAGAGTAATCGATGCTGAATTTTTAGCTTTTGATAGCACTTTTAGGACTTGGTTTTGTGTGACTGCTGGAGTTGAGGCAGTTTCAGGTACATCTTGAGGGATAAACGAACGATAGAGTGGGATAAACTCAGCAAACTCCACGTAATTGTAAAAACCAAATACCAACCAAAGTAAAAGAAATCCAGGCCACCTTGTTGAGGTAAAAAACAGTCTTTATAAAAAGTCCACAGGGGACAGAGTGGGATAAATTAGAGCTAAATTTATCAGCCAGTAGGTTAGCTGTATCTTCAGCCTCAGTGTAGGTAACATTGTTCACAATCAGCTCAGCACATTGTGCTTCTGAGATTACAAACATAGCTAAAAAAAAGGTCTTGTGGTTGCCTTGGGCTTGGGTAGTTATTTTAACCTCAAACTTGGATTGATTGGATATTATTTAGTGCCTGAGTTGCTTGTTTATTTCAGTGACAAGGGCTGTAGCATTCTGGGAATTACTCTTCTTACATTTGGTCAAAATTCTTTCCTTTCGTTATAAAGCTTATGCTTTTTTACCTCAGTGAGGTCATATGTGTGAATAAAGGTAGCTGTGTGGATTGGAAAAATGCTGCTGTAATGTGAAATGAATTGCACACGTAAGAGTAGTAGTCATTAATTGCGACACATTTGCTACTAATATCAAATTTCAATTATTTAAGGTGCATGTACTTTTGACAGGTGCAGCCTAGCTTCACATTTCCAAAGTCTGTAGCATTTAATGGTTTATAGAAGTAAAAACAAGGAAAGGTACTGAACAAATGAGTGCTGAAACCCTGCCTGACTTTAAAATGCATATTTTTGGTATGGATTTCTAGGATTTTGTGCAGCATTGGTATTCTGGCTGAAAACTCTTTCTATGAAAGTATGTACATTGCTGTAAGCACAGTGAAAGAGAATGCATACCTTTCATTTGATTATGTTGTAGTTCACCAAATCCTGAAGCATGTGGTAGTAATGTCTAAAAGAAAATGATGTGATGCAGTGGAACTGAAAAGTAACTCAACTGTTTTCTGTCAAGTTATCTGTTGATGAAATATCACAGACAGTTCTGGAGATTCTAACAGTATCACACTATGGAATATTAATGGAATGTATTTGCTCAGAACATTTGTATTTTTTAACATTGCGTAAGTGATTCGCTATGAGTAACGTCCCGCCTTGACTGCAGAAACTTTGGACCTTCTATTTAAGAATGTTCTGAATTGCACATAGCAAAGGAAAGTAGTTACTGGCAGGAAAGAAACCAATGTTATCACACAAGGACAGGAATATTAAAGTACAGTGACCTGCCTGGCCACATTTTCATTACTATGTTGAGAAAGGAAAGGGAAGGTGACTGGCTAATACAACTTGTAAACATAAGCTGAAAGATATACAAGTAATAATATTTCTGTCATTATTATGACTTCTGTTATCATGTTTATATTCTTTCAAGTATATTTTGAGGTACATTATTATTTCTACAAATATTATTTCAGAATAACAGAAACGAGCTATAAGAGCTTCCTATGTATGTCCAATTGATTTGGACTTAAATATGCTAAACTGACTATACACTTATTTTAATAACAAAATGGCTGCTTTGTAATAAATGTGAAGAATGTACCACAGCACCCCAAGCAATAAAATAAGCAGTTGAAGCACTACTGTTGTAAGAGTAATACAGACTGTATTTTCAGAGCAGATGGAAGGTTGTGACTGTACATATATTTATGGGTTATTCCAGTATGGTTAAATGCTAAAACTTTGAGTTGCACTGATGTTACATGGTATTGTAACTCTCCCATAACAGTGCAGACCATATTAAATTAACTGTTATAGGATGTCACTAGTTAAGGGTGTTGTTTTTTGGGGGCTGCTGGTGTTTTTCTGGAACTGTAATTTTGGAGCACTGCACTGGACTGCAACACTTTAGTTTTAGACTACATCAACTCCCGATGAGCTAGTGTGTGTGTGTGTGTGTGTGTGTGTGTGTGTGTGTGTGTGTGTGTGTGTGTGTGTGTGTGTGTGTGTGTGTGTGTGTGTACATATATATAATGATGACTATGTAAAGTAAACATAAACAAACAACAAACACTTACCTTAAACTTTTAGCAGGGGGGCTTTGTTCCCCCCTACAACCCCCGTGGGGGGGCTTTTCCCCGCACACCCCCGTAACTTAAATATACCAACTCCAAGATTGCACTACAGTGCGGACGTGGGAAATTTTCCCATTCCGCACTGTGTGGAGATAGCGGTTCCCCATGGTTGGCTTTTCAAAAGTCGATCATATAGTCTCAGCCATATGAAAGTCGACTTTATGAAAAGTTGCTCATGTCAAGGGGACCCATATATATATATATATATATATATATATATATATATATATATATATATGTGTGTGTGTATAGATATATATATATATATATATATATATATATATATATATATAAGTCTTTTGGCTTCTCCTGGTTAGGGGTCACCACAGCGGATCTCCAGTCCACTTATGATTAGCAGTGGATTTTTTATGGTGTCGAGTTGCCAGCCCAGCACCCAACATTCAGAGAAGGCACACATGCATTCTCGCACCTACCTGCATGCCTTTTAATGTTCCATTGCCCGCGGGGAGGACATGCAGACTCCACAGAAGACACTCCAGTTGATAATCGAACTGGAGAGCCTCTTGCTGTGAGGCAACAATGCTAACCGCTGCATCACTGTGGCTACTGTAGATATATATATATATATATATATATATATATATGGATCTATTATGGTACACTGAATGTACCAAAAGTCATTTTTAAAGTTGATACATTAATGTGAAGAAGACAGCATTGACAAAATTCTGCTCATGCTCCAAGGATTAACCTCAGAGCAAGCATAGTACAAAACATTGTTTTCACAGGGGTGCAAGCCCCACTGTACTCTCTACACTCACTGCTAATTACATATGCATAGTTTTTTCAAGATTGCAGAAGCCCCGGAGAAGGGGCATATTTCCCTACTCTGGAGATTGTTGATCTCAAACACTTATTGATAATCTGTGTAGATCAACATGTGTTGAGACAGCAGATGTCAGTATTACCACTTTTTGTTATTTAGTATTCTTCTTTTTAATTTCTCCAAATCTTTTGGGATTCTATTACTGTGATTGGAATAGACCCCATTCCTAAGCAAAGTACGATTAAAGTTCATGAAATTAGTATTGCTTCACTCTTTGATGTCAGCCAGTAGTGCTCATCGCAGCACCTACAGTGTGCTCAGTAATAACTCCTTCTGCAATTTATACAGAGTTATATATATTGGTAGCACATCATTTGTTGAGCATGAATCATCCTTCTTGTTTTCCTATCTAATCTACCCAACACATTTTGGCGCTAGTCAGTCACTCCAAAACTGTAAGTTAGGACAGGAAGAGCAAATTGGTTTATAACTTGAATTGTGTTCCTAGATGTCAATGCTGTTTTCAGAATTAAAGTCTTCTAAAATATTCCTTACTAAGTTTTATTTGCATTTGTTCATGTTTTATTGTTGATCCTTCATCAATTTCCAAGTATTTATACACTTCTTCTTGCTCAAGTTCTTTTATATCACATTCTTGTCCCAAACTGATGTTTTCCTGGTGCTGCAGTTTTCCTGCTTTAAAGGTTGCTTTTGCACACTTATCAAGACCAAATGACACTTATATCATCTGAAAAAGGTTTGACAACCTGCAATTGTGCTTTAATTTCCTCATCTGATGAGCTATTCAGTTTTAAATTATCAACAAGAGATGATAAGAAGTCTTTACACTTTGTTTTTTCTAGGATCCAATTTGTAGCCATGCCCTAAACTGTTAAGTAAACAGCTGAATGGGTTAATGCCAAGGCAGAATAGCAACGGTGACAGAAAGTCACCCTGGAATATCCCCCTTTGATTTTTTTATCCGTGGGATAATAATCTGTCTCTTATCATGGCTTAATTGCAAAGTGGTCTGCCACTCTTTCATGGTCACTGTAATGTAGTCGATCAGTGTAGGGTGTATCTTATACATTTTAAGCACTCTTTTAACCATGAATGTGAGATACTATCAAATTATTTTTTATAGTCAATCCATGCCATACTTAGATTCTTCCCCTTTTTATAGTTCTCCAGTATGAATTTATTTAACAACAAATGATCCTTTGTTCCATATGACTTTCTTTTATTGCCCTTTTGTTCTACTGCCATAACTGAGTTTTCTTCTAAATGACTATAAATTCTGTCAGCATCAATTCCTGTGCAGTTTATACATCGTCAGAAGGCAAGTTGTTGGTCTATAATTTTTAGGGTAGTTTGCAGGTACACTCTTAAGTAGGAACATTGTTTTGCCTGTTGTCTGCCAGGTTGGTTTCTGTTTGGGGTGTGTATATAAGTAGTTCTTACTCATGGCTAAATCTTCGTGCAAACATGTTAATACTTTTAAACAAAAGTTAGGTACTGTATCTGGACCTGGGGTTTTCCAATTAGAGGCTTTTTTAACTTTGTTTCAATCTTTCTGGCTGTTACTTCATCCTATTTCATATCCTGCATGTTTAAACGTCTTATTCTTTCTTTAACTTCTTCTATCCATTTAGCATCTTTGTTATGTTCCACAGGATCTTCATAGATACTTCAAAATGTATCTGTTTCCTACTTTTATGGTGGTCTTTCAATTACTTTTACCTTATTTCTCAATTCTCTATAAAACCTTTTTGGGTCATCAATAAATTGCTTATTTTGTACTTTTCCTTTATATTTATTTGTGTATCTTCTAAGTTTTTCAGCTTGTGCTGAAATTTTTAGTTTGTTATTTGTGATAGTGCATGATAGATTCTGGTCTGTTATAATGCTGCACATTGCTTTTATCACATCTGTCTTTCTTAATATTTTTGTTGCTCTATTCCCGCTTCTATAGTCTTCTAACGGTGACACTCCTTGTCTTAATTGCTTTATAGTGTTCTCTATTCAATACTTCCATGATGATATTCGATTTCTCCCCTTCCTTTCCCTGTCTACCCTGTGTTCCTGTGGTAGAACTTTATCAGTTATTAATTTAGCTGCACAGTAATATACCCTGTTTACTTCTGTTATATATCATGGATCTCTATGAATAGTCCTAATTACTGCATTCATTTCTTTTATCAGACTTCTGAATTTGGGGGTTTTATTGACCTTCTGCAGTCTATTTCTCTCATTGATCTTAATATATCTATCCATGTCTATTAAATTAAGCAACTCTTCTCACAGCTCATTTTCTTCCAAACTGAGGGCACATCCCTTATTTTCCATTTCCTGTGGGCATTCTATAGAAAGTTCTATAGCATCTTCCTGTGGCACTTTCTCTTCAATTTCATCCTGTACCATCTGTTGCTCTGTCATATGGGAACTCACTGGCCTATCACTCTTCAACATTGACTGCATGAGAGTTTCCACAGTTTCCTGTTCCTTTCCTTATTGTCTAACTTCAGGTGAACATTTATAATGGTTTCCTGTGGAAGGCTCCAAAATATCTTGATATGGCACCTGACCAATTTTTTCCTGTCCCACTGGTTTCCTCTTAATTTGGATATCCATTGCTCTATCCTGTTGTGGAGCTTTCTGCATTCAATTTGCTGCATTGAATCCTTCACTTTGCAGGTACTCCATAACATCAGTTTCTATTTCTTTAACTTCTCTATTACTAATCTCCTTGTTTACCTTTCCTCTTTGTCTTCTTATTTTTGGTATTGTAAAGGTTTCCATGTCCGTATTCTTTTGCCTGCATTTCTCTTCAAATATCTTTGGTGCTGCTGTTTTTGAATTGGTTAGTTTTGCTTTCTCCTTTGCATAAATATTACACCACATTAAATCTGTTTTTCTTTCCCATGTCCATATTTCTTCTTCAGATGTTTCCTGATCTTCCTGTTTCCCCTTACTTTGGGGACTCACAACATCATGCTGTAATATAACCTGGGTTAGGCTTTCTACACCAAATCTTTCACTTTGCAGGCACTCCATAACTTCAACTTTTATTTGTTTAACTTCTACTTTACTGATCTTTTTTTTTACATTCCATCTTTGTGATATTATTTTTTTTATTGTGAAATTTTCCATATCTGGATGCCTTTGCCTGTGTTTCTCTTCAAATATATTTGGGGCAGCCTTCTTTAAATTGATTGATTTGGCTTTCTCCTTTGCATAAATATTGTACCATATCAAATCTCTCTTTCTTTTCCATGTCCATATTTCTTTTTTATACTTTTCAAATATCTCTGGGTTTTGTTGTTTGTATTTTCACACTTCCTCAGATGCGTCTTTTTCCAAACAGATCAAAGTTTCTTGATCTATATACTGCTTTTTACAAATCTGTTGTATTGTTGTTGTGTCTTTCGGCTTATCCCTGTTAGGGTGTCGCCACAGCGGAACTCCGGTCTGCTAATGTTTGGTAGTGGATTTTTACGTGCCGAGTTACCAGTCCTGACGCACAACCTTCAATGAAGGCACGCCCATTCACACATGCCTCCACACAGAAGATGCTCTAGCTGAGAATCGAACAGGACAACGTCTTGCTGTGAGGCGACAACGCTACCGCAGCACCACTACTGAAATCTGTTGTATTAATGAACACAAATTTTCATTTGAAGATTTAGACAGTTTTTCTTGCGGAAGTATTTTTCTTTCCTCTAATTTCTCTCTTAATCATTTTATATATCTCGTGTCTGGAAATTCTGGGCTTTTTGCATAATAGTAACAATGAATCATTTCTTTCTTATCCTCAATAGTCCATTCTATCATCCTTATGGCTCTTCTTTGGCCTATCAGTTTTTCTGATTTTTGTGGACTGCTACTTCCTTCTACAGTAGGGGGGGCCATCCTCCCCCTGGGCCTGGCCTGGCCTCATTGTAGGAATATTTTGGTATTTTGAGGATTCTACACTGTAATTTTCTCCTTTCCTGACACCAGTGCGCCTGCCAAGATTGGGCATTTTTTTATCCTGGGTCTTGTGCACCCAGCTATCATTTTTAATTTCTGACCTACTTTTGTCCATGATATATGCTATATAAATACAGTCTATATATCAGTGTCACCTTGGTGAGATTTTGTGAAAACAGCATCCACCTCATGAAGGTATTCACCAAGACTTGAGGATGAATTCAATTTCAGCACTATTACTCTCTTTGCTTGCTGACTTTTTAACTCTCTGTTTGGACCCTGTCTTTCCATTCAGACCCTATCTCTCCATTCGGACCCTCTTTCTCCATTCATCCTATATATATATATATATATATATATATATATATATATATATATATATATGGATCCCTATCACAACACCGACACGCCACAAACCCGACACTCAAAACAACAACACCAAAACACCAAAAACGCACAAAACCGACAACTCACAAAACCGAACACCATAACACCGACACCCAAAACACCGATACACAAAATGTAAACTACACATAACACACAACTATACATGCACTAACCCTAACCCAAACCCTAACCCTAAGGTCCGACACTACCGCACACTTACCCTACCCGTACCCTAACCCTAACTCACTTAACCTGCCACTAAACATATATTCCGTCACTATCACACACTTACCCTACCCGCACCCTAACCCTAACTCACTTAACCCGCCACTACACCTAAAGTCCGTCACTACCACACACTCACCTTTCCCGCACCCTAACCCTAAATCCCACACTATCTCACACTTACCTGTCCGCTCCCTAACGCTAAATCCCTCACTATCGCACACTTACCTGTCCGCTCCCTAATGCTAAATCCCTCACTAGCACACACTTACCTGTCTGCTCCCTAACACTAAATCCCTCACTAGCACACACTTACCTGTCCGCTCCCAAATGCTAAATCACTCACTATCGCACACTTACCGACTCACGCTCACACATTGCCCATGTCGGTGTTTCGGCTGTCGGGATTTCACATTGTCGATCATCTGTCTCGTCGGTCTTCTCGTGTCAGTCTTCTTAGCGTCAGTGTTTCGGCATGTCGATGAAGTCAAGGGGACCCATACATATATATATATATATATATATATATATATATATATATATATATGTGTGTGTGTGTTGATGTAGATATAGATATAAATATATTTAGATAGATGGTTCCCTCAATTTGATTGAACATTTTTTAGTTAATGAATAATAGTGATGGTAGAGGGGCAGAGCCTAGATGGCCAACTGAGAGCAGTGACTTTTGAGAGCTCCATAAACTAGTATAATAATATAGGAAAATGTTATTATTTTCTAGTTTAAAATGTCAGAAATCTATAGATAAACTACTAAACTTTATAAATATCAATTTTGGTGGAGATATACAAAAATTTTCCTGCCAAGTAACTTGGAGATATATTGAGTCACTGAATACGAACAACTCAGGTAATTCTCATTCAGATGCTGCTTTGAAAAAAGAATTGCAATTGATGTTAAACTATTAACTAAACTTAAGCCCACCAGATTAACAGCAGACAACCTCCCAAGTGAATACCTACAAATTGCAGCTGATGCCCTGGCCTACCCAGTATCCATCTTGAATAACCGTTCTCTGTAAGAAAGTTACGTTCCCACACTGTGGAAAGTATCACATATAATTCCCCTCGACAAAGGCGGACCCTCCACAGAACTAACCAATTAGCACCCCATAGCTATTTTCTCTCCACTCTCCAAAATACTAGAGAGATGCATACACTCTCAGGTCTCAGACTACCTCCTTACTAACAACCTCCTTTCCAATACTCAGCATGGTTTCCGACCAAACCATAGCACCACCACTGCCTTACTCTCCTTTACTAACACTATCCTTCAGCATAAAAACAATGGCTATCTCTCCTCTGCTACTTTCCTAGACCTATCTAAAGCATTTGACATGGTCCCACACAAACAACTTATCTCTGTCCTCAATAACCTATCCTTCTCACAATCAGTCACCAACTGGTTTCAGAGTTACCTGTCTGACTGCCAACAATCCGTTGTATGGCAGAATGACATATCTCCCCAACTACCTGTCTCCATAGGGGTTCCCCAAGGATCCATCCTTGGACCCCTACTCTTCTCTGTTTTCACCAATAATCTAGCCTCTGCCACCAAACATGGCACACTCATATAATACGCAGATAACTTGACCATCATCTGCTCAGCCCAGTCCCTACCCAAACTGCAAAAAGTCACACAGGAAGCCTTTTCCTCTGTTGTAACTTGGTTATCTGATACCCAATTAATACTCAACCCAAACAAAACTAAACTACTCATCTTCCAACCCACCAAACATACTCAAAACAACTCTCACTTTAACATCACAGCAAAAGACAACACCACTATATACCCAACTGAACACACCAAATTGCTAGAAGTGGAAATAGACAATAAACTAAAATTTGACATTCACATATCCTTGACCATAAAAAAAGTCCACAATAAACTAGGAGCTCTATACAGAAATAAGCAACTTCTCACCAAAGCAGCAAAGATTTCAACAGCAAATTCCCACCTTATCTCCACCCTACTTTATGCCTGTCCAATATATACCAACCTAAGGCAATGCAATTTAAACAAGCTAGAGACCTGCTACAACAAAATCGCCAAATTCACCACAGGGGGCATCCTACCATAGTCACCACTGTCTCTCACTTGCTGAACTGGGCTGGCTTGAACTCCCTCACCTCCTTCAATGGTATCAACTCTCACTTGCCCACAAGCTAGTAAATCATCCACTAAATGTCCCATCCCTCCAGAATCTACTCCAACCCTATCGCACCATCAGACCACTAAGATCCAGCAACAAAGAACACTAAAGCCAATAACTTTGCTGGTGAAGCACTATTCTCTTGCACCATAGTCAAATTATGGAACTCTCTCCCACCCACAATTACCTCCATACCATCATGCACCCACTTCAAAACTTTACTAAAAGCACACCTAAAAACATGCTGGCTATGCCCTTGCAACTCCCACTCTAATATCACCCTCCCCATCCAACCACTACCTTTCTTTCCACTCCACTAACTACGTTGATTATAGCAAGCTCAGATGCTCATAAGCCAGTACTTATTATACAGCAGGAACTTCTACTTGTAACATTTGTTAATGTCTGTTATGTACTTCACAGATAAAGATTCTAGTTGTCTACTGATGTACTATGTTCTTCATCTGTAAATATGTTGTAAGTAATTGCTATGTAAATTGTTAATCGCTATGTAATCCAATGTAACTACTGTCTGTTTATTTTAACTGTGGAGCTTTTCTCCCCGGGCCTCCGCTGAAAATGGACCTACGTCCAGTCGGACACTCCCAGTCAACAAATATAAATAAATAAATAAATAAATGACATCTACCTTACAGGAACTATCTTTGAAGATGTGTGGCTTTAAAAATGACTTAGAAAACCTCAAATTAAATTTTCAAAAACAGACTGATACTCTTAAGGAACGATTACAGCAACACCATACAAAAATAACAAATATAGAGACTTCCCTAAATGACATTGAAGGGAGACTCAAAGAGGAAGAATTCCAAAAAGAATTTCTGCTTAAACAGGATACATGGCTGCTTAACAAAATAGATGACTTAGAAAACAGGGAAAGGAGAAACAACATAAGGATCTTTGGTTTGCCTGAAGACAATGAAGGAGAAGACATTATTTCATTCTTAACAACCTGGATTCCTGAATTTTTAGACTTGAAAGAGGGACTTTCATTTGGAATTGAAAGGGCGCATAGAGCACTGAGGAAACCTGCTTCTAACTCAACAAATACTCCAGCTAGATCCATAGTTATAAAATTTCTTTCATTTCTGGACAAGGAACTAATATTAAAATCTGCTTCGAGAAAATCACCCTTAAAATAAAATCAAAGCCTGATAAGGTCTGACAATGATTATTCTTCCAGAATAATAGAACAAAGGAAAAAAGTCTGGCCAATAATAAAACTGTTGAAACAAAACAACATTAAAGTACACCTGGCCTTTCCAGTCAAGATAAAAATACTTTTTGCCAATGAGATGAGAACCTTTAATGACTTAGAAGAATCTACTATATTCATCAAAAACAACAACATAGTGTCTATCCCAGAAGAAATGGAATGGATGTCCCCTACTCTTAAAAGAATAAAAGAAACAAATCATTGGACTGATGCTAGAAAAAAGAAACAACAAACTGATTCCAAGATAGCTGTCCCAAAAATAACTCTTACAACTACATCTCTCAAAGTATCAACTGATATAGTACATCACTTGTCATGTGTTTTTATTTTTTAAAAAAGGAGGGTTTCTTAAACAACTGAGAAACAGTAATGATTTATTCAGAATGTTCAAAGAGTCCAATAATTCTTCACAAACAAAGGTAGGGCAAGATGGGTTACTATTCACATTATATATAACCCAAACAAAGCAACATATAATACAAACATAGAAGTTTCTATTCACCTGCTTGAACTTAATGAATACTTATCTTGTTCATTTTTCATTGATTTACTTATAATAACTTAAGTAATTAATTAACTAATTCAACAAGGTACCATTCATCAGAGTTCAGACTCAAATGTAATAAATTAACATCATATATAATAGCAGTAACAGTAGAGTGTTTTGAAAAAAAAATGCTGTCATGGAGACTAATGCCTTCTTCAGTTAAAGGATGATTTAGAAATGTATATCCTGGTTAAATAATAGTAGCAAGCTCTTAGTACAAATGTCATCATTATTCTGTCTAAATATAGTTAATATCAGTTATGGTAGGTATCACAGCTATGAGTGCTGTTTAATCAATCCTGATATGGTATGTATGGATGCAGCTGTGTCTGACAGCTTGTACAAATGTCATCATTATTCTATCTAAATATAGTTAATATCAATTATGGCAGGTATCCCAGCTACGAGTATTGTTTGAACAATCCTGATATGATGTGTGTGGATGCAGCTGTGTCTGGCAGCTAGTACAAATGTCATTATTATTCTGTATAAACATAGTTAATATCAATTATGGCAGGTATCATAGCTTTGAGTGCTGTTTGATCAATCCTGATATGGTGTGTGTGGATGCAGCCATGTCTGGCAGCTAGTACAAATGTTATTATTATTCTGTCTAAACGTAGTTGATATCAATTGTACAGGTAACATAGCTTCAAGTGCTGTTTCATTAAGCCTGACATGGTGTATGTGGATGCAACTCTGTCTGACAGCTGTTGTATGTTGCCGTTTTCATCTCCGGGAAGCTGTGGGTTGTGGGTTGTGGCTTGTGATCGAGGTTTACTGATACTTGTGTATTAGGAAGAGACGTTTGGTGAAGGGGGTGGATAAAACTGTGATTTGGGATATTTTGGCAGAGAATAGTTTGTATATACATCTGCTGAGTGAGAAGTGGCAAGGCTGGAAGAATGTATTATCTCTTGTTGTGGAGGCTAGTTGGGAGGTTTTTTTTTTTTTATCTTTTTGTTCTCTCCATTCTTTTCCCGGCTGCTGCCTCACTGAAAGGGAGGGAATTTAGGCTTGAAGTGCAGTGAAGTGAAGCTTTGCTTCAGGTACATCATGAGCCTCTGGTATGCAGTACACAGACACACTAACAGAAGCAGATGCTCCCATATTGCTATGGTAATGGAGACAGAATGACGATAATGCTTAACAGCTCTGAGGAGCCTTCAAGATAATTCTCAGCAATTAAGTTTTTTGGTTTAAATATATAAATATATATATATATATATATATATATATATATATATATATATATATATATATATATAAAGAGGCTGTTTTAAACCACATGTACACATATTGATAGTCTCCCAACACTTTGTTTAGCTCATTAAGTTGATTCTTGATAAAAAAAATAAATAAGCGCAATTTTATATTTAAAATGTATTTTGTTCCAAACACATTAAGGACTTACATAAGAGTGGAAGTCTGAGTTATTGTGAAAGACTAAGAGCACTTGGTCTTGTGCAATAACCTTTGGAGTGGTCTGGGAAGTGAGATTGCTCAGACGTGTTGGGCAGATGGGGATAGCTGATTCTAGGGGTATTTGGGTTGCCAGGAACTGCTAGAGAGTCATCAGATTTAATTTGTGGAAATATCTGTGGGAATGGAAGGTGTGTTGAGTAGTTCACTGGCAGAGAGGCAACTCCATGGAACAGGCTGGTTCATAGGTTCATAGGTAGGTACTAGGCTATCGTCCCCGGGGCCTATACAAGCCCAGCCAAAAAGGTACCCTGGCTTTTGCCACCCAAGAAAATTATTTTCCTGTGCCACTGTTGAGCAGAGCCACAGAGCTGATCCCCGGGGTGTAGTTCCTATTTCCCATCCAATCATCAAGATTTTTCTTGAAGAGTGCTAATGAGGAGCTTTGCTTGATATAGATAGGTAGTTTATTCCAGAGTATGGGAAGTCTCTGGGACAGGAATCTATCCCTCTGGCATGTTCTGTTTATTGTGGTGACAAGGTTTAGGTCCCTAGAGCGTGTAGCTCGGAGGGATTGGAATTTCTTTAAGTGGAGCATGTCCAACAGCTCTGGGTTTGACAAAGCTTTGTATGTTAGGCAGAGATCACCTCTGAGTAGGCGATATGCGACGGAGTAAAACTGGAGTTTTTTGAGACGGTCTGCGTAGGGTATCTGTTTGAGGCCGGTAATCTTCTTAGTGAGGTATTTCTGCAGCCTTTCCAGTTGTTGTAGATGTCTTGTGAGATACATACCAAAAGGGGCATTGTACTCTATAATGGGTCTAATGAGTGAAGAGTAGAGGGGAACAATGACCTCTTTTTTTCTGGATGAGAAACCTTTTGTGATGAGGTGTGCCACATAGAAGGATTTCCTGACTACTGTGGCGATGTGATTATCAAAGGAGAGACTACTGTCCACCTGTGTCCCAAGGTCTCTTATCACACTTTTGGTGTTAAGTATACTACCGCCTATGTTGTAGTTCATGGGTACAGAGTTTTTACCAAAGGGGATGACAATGCACTTTTTGGCATTGAGCTTGAGGCCATGGCTTTGACACCAGGCATCTGTCTCAGTGAGGCCCTTTTGTAGGATGTCCACATCGTTAGGAGTTTTGATTATGGCTCCTACTTTGCAGTCATCTGCGAACTTCATTAGCCAAAGACCTTCTGTATTAGCCTGTACTTCAGAGAAGTAGATACCAAACAGGAGAGGACCCAGGACTGAACCCTTTGGTACTCCACTTGTCACTGGTCTGAAGTCGGATTTGGAGTCTGCTGCTTTCACAGTGTGAGTTCTGTCAGTGAGCCAGTTGGCAACCCATCTTGTGACATAGGGATTTATACCTAGTTTAGTGAGTTTATCTATAATTCCAGAGTGGGGGATGGTGTTGAAAGCCTTGGCAAGATCTAGATAGGCTGTGTGAACCATCTTACCCTTGTCTACGGCTTTGGTGACTGCTTCAAAGAAGTCTATCAGGTTTAGGAGACATTATCTGCCTTTTACAAACCTGAACTGGGTGGGGTCCAGAGTTTGGAGATTACCAATGTCTTTGTTTATAAGTTCCATGATGATACGTTCCACGGCCTTGCAGACCAGGCTCATGAGGCTAATGGGGCAGTAGTTCCCGGGGTCCGTGATGGCTCCTCCCTTGTGGAGTGGGATAACCGTTGCTGTGTGCCATTCAGCAGGCACAAAGCCTGAGGTGAGGCTATGATTGAACATGGTACTTAGGTGGGGTGCCAATTAATTCTGTAGTTCATGTAGAATGCAGCCTGGGATGTTATCTCGTCCCATGGATGCTGTGTTCTTGGCTTTGGAGAGTGTGGTTTTTACCTGTGCAGCCATAATTACAGGAACTTTGCATTCTTCCGGTATAGAGATGGGCTCTTTAGGGGGTGAGAAAGGGGTAAAGTTAGCACTGAACCTATCTGCCAGGATGTTGGCAATATCAGTTGGGTCTGTATATTTAGTGCCATTGTGCTGTAACTCAGAGCAGATCTGAGTGTTGCCATTGAGATTCTTTATGTAGCTATAGAATGCTTTGTGGTTGTCTTTAGAATCAGTGGCAATTTTGTTTTCATAACTAGCTTTGGAGGATTTTATCAGGGATCGCAGCTTCTTATTGAGGCTGACCAGGGAGCTCCTCCACTCGTGGGATTTTATTCTCTTTTGCAACAGTTTCATCCTTCTGTTGTACAGTTTGTTTATAGCAGGGGACCACCAGATTGGCTTTCTTTTTTTGGAGGATAACGTCTTGGTTCTGTGTGGGATAGCATGATCCATGCACTCATGTAAGTGCTTATAAAGTGCAATTGTGTAGGATTCAGTAGTCATATCTGAATTGTCCATCTGCATGGGTGTCAAGAAGTTCACCACTTCTGTCTTAAGAAGCATGAATTTGGCTTTGGAGAATTTTTTTACCATGGTTTCCTTAATGGGGGGTGAGGGCAGGATGTGGATATCTAGGGTAATTAGATTATGGTCGGATCGGACCAATGAGGCATTGACTTCAGGTGTGGAACACCAGTCACTCATGTTGGTAATGACTAGATCTAGGATATTGTTGCCCCTGGTGGGGGTGTGGATAAGTTGATCCAGGGCATTGGAGTTTATGAATTCCAGAAAGCGTTGAGTGAAGGAGTTGGTAAATGAGTAGTTTTCCCAGTTAATGGTGGGGTAGTTGAAATCATCCATTATTAGGGTGTTTGGTTGACCCTAATAATGGATGTTTTCCAGTACATCAAGAAAAGAGGAGTGGGAATCCTGGGGCATGGTGGGTGATCTGTAGCAAGCTACAATTTGGATTGCAGTTTTGCCCAGAGTTAGTTGCACTTGGATAACCTTGGCTGCATTATGCTGAGCAACTAGCCTGGAGGTGTGAATATCCTTAATGAATATGGACACACCTCCGCCTTTGGTGTTTCGGTCCAGGTTACATGGCCGAAAAGTGCGGTATGAGTTATAGCATGGTAGTGCAGGGGTGCTCTCTGGAGCCTTGAACCAGGTCTCAGTCACTGCACAGATATCAGGAGTGTCTCGAGTGAGTGCATTTTGAGATTTAGACTTCTAGCATTGAGTAGCATCACCCTCAGTTTTTGCTTGCCTGTTCCTGTTACGGTGGTGAATTTGTCATTTGAACCTTGCCTAAAAAAGGCACTATAGGGGCGGCAAGAACCTTAGCCAGTATCCAGAATCCCAGGCTCTGGCAAAGCATCGTGGTCTGTCGACCATGTCATCCCAGGCAGACAGATACTGGATCCCTTTAGAATGGCACCAGAAGCTTAGCCAATTGTTGAAGTCAATTATTTTGTCCTTGTACTGGGCATAATTCTGGGTGATGGCAGAATGCAACTCAGGGCTAGGGTCATACCTGCCTGGGCTACAAGATCGGAGAGCTCTTCCATGTCTCTTTTCATGCAGTCCAGGGCTGTACGTCTCAGGTCATTCACACAACATGGACAATGACAGAGTCATATTTGTACTTGTTGTGGAGTGACCTGGTAAAATGGAACAGGACAAATATTGGTTCGGATATTTTAAGAACAGCCTGGAAACACACCACATGAACTAGTGAATGGTATTCTGGGAAAACTGGATGGGCATTGTTGTCCGTGTTTGAAGTACTGATATGTGTGCATGTAAAGATGGAAATATACTTATAACAAATAAGAAACTAGAAGGGTCTCATAATTTAAAGTCTATGGACTGTATAAACATGCTTGGAAGGAGCTAATAATAAGAATAAGCATTATAGCTTGTGTTCTCTCAAATAACTAAGCAACAGTCAAAAAAAAAAAAACACGCAATAGTTACGTAATGTATAATTTTAGTAAATCTAGACATAAAATATATAATCGTCATACAAGATGAAGCAGTCTGCTGAATTTAGATATTAAAGACAGGATTTAATAACATGGGCTTGTGTATAATAACACTACTGTCTTAACTTGTCACAAATGACATACACTATAGTGAACATCAAGGGGAAGCATGATGATTTTCTTATATAAATAAATATGCATAACAAGTCATGTCATTGCTTTAACTTGAATTGTAGTTTTTGTAACCCATGTTGACCATATAAAATACTTAAGCGGTTATCAAGATAACTAATGTTTATACATGATCTCAAACTGACAAAGTTGTTCAAGAGAAACAATAGAAGCCTGTACTTGAAATGTCACAGAATGTAACAATCATATTCTGAACAAATAGTATTAAATTGACAATAGACACTCAGTTTAATAACATGGGCTTGTGTATAATAATACTACTGTTTCAACTTGTCATAAATGACATACACTATATTGAACATCAAGAGGAAGCATGATGATTTTCTCATATAAGTAAATGTGCATAACAAGTCATATAATTGCTTTAACTTGAATTGTAGTTTTGGAACCCATCTTGACCATACATAATACTTAAGCTGTTACCAAGGTAACTAATGTTTTATACATAACATCAAATTGACAAAGTTGTTCAAGGAAAGCAATAGAAGCCTGAACTAAGAATGTCACAGAATGTAACAATCACATTCTGAGCAAGTAGTATTAAATTGACAATAATCACTCAGTTTAACATTTGCTAATTATACAAAATAGAATGTTCCCATTTAAATCTAAAACCTTTCAGTATATGCCATAAAATGACAATTTATGAATATGGAATTGGAACTTGTAATCATTAATCACAATAAGTGATTTTGTTGTTTTTTAACCTATAATTTCACTCATTTTATAATAAGGAATGATAGATATGAAAATCCTTATGTGTAGGAAATGAGGGGAAGAGGGATGCACTGATAATTAAAATGCAGAACTTTCTTCAATGTTCACATAAAACAAACTTGATGCTTTAAGTAAGTTAGCAACAAAGTGATTACTTAAATGCTGGCAAACAATGAAATATAACTTCTGATATATCCAGTAAAATACATTGTATTATAATCATTAGGTATAAATATTACCATCTATTTATATTAAGTAATATGCTTTGAAAGACTTCATCAATAAGGGTGAATATATTAAATAACTGTGTGCTATAATCTTTTACTGAGGTTTTATATATGATACATCCTACTTCACTATGATTGAATTGCTTGTCATCTATCTTTCATGTAAATATTAATTGCTTATACAATAAAAACATTTATATTATATTAGAATTCTGTCTAATCTACAATAGTACTATATCTGTTCAAAATAATATAAATATTGCTTATTCCTATTACAAATATTCCTCCATATGATAATTCAATTTATGGAGCTCAGATGTTCTGGATTGTCAAGGCATGAGTGATACTCTGAAGGACTTAGGTTTACCCATCAGATTAGGAATGATTTTCATTCCAGGGCTAGTGCGGATCTTAGTTTTGTTAACATTTATTCATTTAAATTTGTTATTTCACAAAAACATTTTTAGTATGCCTGACCAAAACATTATTTTATTGGTAAACACTCAAAGTATAAAACTAATAATTTCCTATAAAAGCTCAAACATATACTTTATAGTTATCAGAGGAAAATGTTTAATAGTCAAAATAAAACAAAAAATACATAGTCTAAATAGCCTAAGATAGATTTAACTTTATTATCTTTAAATACCAATGGTTTAAAGAATCCTAGCAAGAGATCAAATCTACTGAAATATTTAAAACTGAACAAAGCACAAATTGTCTTCCTTCAAGAAACTAATTTCTAAACAAATGACAATTACAAATGGAATCCTAAGGAATATATGATATTGACGCAATCCACTTATAAGACAAAGACAAAAGGGGTAACAATTTTATGGAAAACAAATGTGATTAACCCAGAAATCATTTATAAGTATGAAGATAAAGAAGGCCTTATGGTATTAGTAATAGTTAAATATAATAACAGAATATGGACTGGTTCCCAGCCATTGGAAAAGGAACTGTTAAAAACACTTGGATTTCATTTCCAATAATTATAAAGGCAACTTAATATTAAGAAGAGATTTTAACTGTACATTTGATATTTCTGAAACTACAAATAAAAGACTGCTGTGTACATCTGCTGTATCAAAAACTTTAAACAAGTGGGTAGAATCATTTCATCTTGTAGATACTTTCAAATTTAAAGAAGATAAATCTATGTTGTTTTCACATCAAGATCACAGATTTGGGGCCCAATCTAGAATAGATAAAATATTTGTTGCCCATGACTTACACTCTAAAATCATTAATTTTTCAATCACTCCCTGCCCCATTTCAGACCATAATTCATTGATACAAAAACTTCAAAATGGGTACAAACCATTAATCTTTAACTCCGGAATTCCAGCATATATAACTAAAATTAAAGAGTTCAAACCCTGGTTATTATATGAATTACAGTTCTTCTTAGATATTAATTACACCACAGAGATAAATAAAATAAATCATTAAAAGCTTACATATATGGTAAAACCCTAACCTGGTATAAAAAAATCAGAGAATTGGATTCTGACCTATTAGAACTACAATCCAAACTTTTGTCAGTAAAAGCTGAAAAACATCAAAATCATTTGGAGATGAAAAAGAAAGTAAAAGTATTAAACAATAAATACAATTAAATTCTAACACATAAAACTAGTTTAGCTTTAGAAAAACTAAAAATTAATACCTTGGCCACTTCTCCCAAATATGTACATAATTTATCCACAAGAATCAAAGTACAATCAAAAGCTAATAACATTAAAAGTATCTTCCATGAAAATAAAGGGAAAAATGTCTCAGATATAGTTGACATTCTTGATGCCTATAGAAATCACTATATGGAAAATTTCCAAAAACAAAATATACATATTGATCAATAAGATCTAGACAAAAAATGTTCTAATATAAAAAAAATACCAGAAAAATTAAAACTAGATCTGCAAGCACCCATATCCTACAAAGAAATTACAGCTACAATAAAAGAGGGTAAAAATAATAAAGCTCCAGGTATAGATGGCATAATTATGGAAATATATAAACTTTTTCCTTCAAAGATACTATCCCTCTTCCATAAAACTCTATTAGAAATTCAGTCACAGGCTTTAATACCACTTTCTTGGAGATATTCCTTAATCACACCAGTCCTAAAGGAAAACAAATCCTCAAACCTCTGTACCTTATATAGACCTATATCATTATTAAATAATGACCATAAGATAATTATGACAATATTAACTAACAGAATGAGAATACCACTATCCAAAACAATAAATAATGATCAAACTGGATTTATATATCATAGACATACACATGACAATATTAAAAGGATAATTTCTCTTATAGATCATGTTAATAAAGAAAATAAAGGAACATTCATAATTGGCTTTGATATAGAGAAAGCCTTTGATTCCCTAAATTGGACTATTTATTCAATATCCTAATGCTAGTTGAATTTCCTGCATCCTTTGTTCATCTCCTAAAGAATAAATAAATAAATAATATATATATATATATATATATATATATATATATATATATATACAAATAATTTAGCGTATGTCAAGTTAGGTCCTTTTATCTCTGAATCTATACATATAACAAAAGGCACTAAACAAAGATGTCCCATGTCACCGATTCTATTTGCTTTGGCTATTGAAATATTGGCAGATTCAATTCGTAACAATATAAAAATTAAAGGAATAGATGTTTATGAACAATGCAATTCTAAAGTAATGCTATTTGCTGATGACATATTACTAACATTATCTAATACAAAAGAGAAATTAGAAGAATTAGATATATTAATTGACAAATTTCACATGACTTCAGGACTCCATTTCAGTAAATCAAAATCAACATTTTTATTTTCAAATACAAAAAAGAACTGCAGACTAAGGGGGAGCACATTATAGGGAAACAAGATTCTATCTTAAAATATCTAGGAATTGAGTTATGCATGGATAATAATGAATTAGTCTAAAAAACTACAATAACATCATCAATACAATTTACAATTTCTGTGGAAAAATGGAACAAAATAATATTAACATTTGAAGATAGACTACAGTTAAGAAAAATGGTTTCACTGCCCAAGATCTTATATATAGACTTGGCAATACAACTTTTACCAGAAAGGAATATTCTTAAAGAAATAAATTCATGCCTAATACAATATTTATGGTTTCATAAAAGAAACAGAATAGCTTTAATACATCATATCAGACCATGGAAACAGGGAGGATTAAACTTTCCTGATAGAGAAACATATATAAAAGCATCAATATCTAAAACAATCTCAGATTGGATAAGTCCAAATTACTCTGCAAATTGAAAAGAATTACTAACTGTAATATCAATAAATGAATTTGATTTACAAAAAAAATTCAAATATCAAATAAAAACAATTTGCCATGGCACATATTATGTATTAGTATGCAACATAACATAACTAAACCCACTAAAACTCGTATGATTAATTATTACATTGACTCATTTAGGAAAATTTTTAATGCAAATATAGATTTAAAAATCTGGTTTGATTTTTTTTTAACACCATTTATAGTCACAAAAAACTTTCCACAGAAAATATATAGAGCCATTATTAATTCCTGGGAACAGAAAGGACTTGTTTGTTGGCTCCAATGTATCAAAGAACTAAAAGATTTAGAAATGCAAGAAATAAAAACAACATACAAAATTCCACAACAGGACTGGCAAACTTTACAGAGTATTCTGTCATATTCACAAGATTTAAGTGGAATAATTAACAATTCTTCATTTAAAGAAATACCTAAATTTACGAAATACATATATGAAATCATATATAATGACTTTGACATGGGAAACAGTATTTCAAAACTTTACAAAATATTGATAAACTATAAAACAACCCCCAAAACTTCATATTGGAAATATATAACAAATAGACACTCAATACAGTTAACTGAAGATATTAAAACAAATATCTTATTATCGATAAAATATAAATTTTTTACACAATACTGGAAAGTTTTTAATTAGAAATGCTTGCACAGAGCATTCTTAACCCCAGACAGAATCAGTAAAATTAGTTCTTCCATAAAAGGAATATGTTGAAGATGTGAGTAAGTACACAATGCAGATTGGAACCGCATTTTTTTTGATTGTGTTAAAATTAAGCCATTTTGAAATGGTATTAATAACTTTCTACAGGATTAGCCACGGTGGTGTAGTGGTAGCATTGTCGCCTCACAGCAAGAGGTTCTCCCATTCGATTCTTGGCTGGAGCACCTTCTGTGTGGGGTCTGCATGTCCTCCCTGCGGTCTAGTGGCATTCGAAAGACATGCGTGAATGGATGTGGCTTCGTTGAAGGTTGGGCATCGGGCTGGCACCTCGGCACCATAAAAACCTACTGCCAATCATTAGCGGACCAGAGGTCCGCTGTGGCGACCCCTAACCAGGAAAAGCTGAAAGAAGAACAAACATTAATAACTTTCTACAAGCTCTATTTAATGAATCATTTTATTTAACTGAAGATCTTGTATTATTAAATGTGAATGAAGGTCCTCATTTGAATAGGTCAAACATGTATCTAGTATGGACTATACTTGCAATTTCAAGGAAGTGTATAACAAGAAGATGGAATACAAACACAATACCAACTTTGGAAGACTTCTATAGCCTACTGAAGACCACAGCATTATTGGAAATTAAAATTAAAGAACTAAGAATTTATCCAAAGCCATTTATCAACAACCCTTGGGAAAAAGTATTATCGTTGATTGACACTATACAATAATTGATCAGACACTCTGATAATGGATTGGACATACTTATAAAGTACCTGTATACATTAAGATCTGTTATAGTGTCAGGCTAATGTAAATAGTGTACATAGTTATTTAAGATGTTATGTATAAATACTATGGAATTCATTCAAATGTATTTGAAAAATAAAAAAAAAATTGAGAATAATAGTGACATACCTTTCAACTGTCCCTGACTTTCAGGGACGTCCCTGATTTTGACTCAAATTTTAACTCTGTCCCTCTTAATCCCTCCTAAAACTAGTGACATTTGGAGGAAAGGTGATGAATTACACTTAATGAATAATGACAATAATTAAGAGTTATAAACTTCTTTTACTTCAGAAAATGTGTATTAATTCATATGCTCCGATTCTGTCAATGTTTCAAGTTAATAGCACTAATATTTTAAAAGTGTCCCTGATTGTCCCTGAGTTTTTCTTGACTTGTCCCTGATTCAGTTGAAATTTGTCCCCAATTGTTTGAGAGGTCTGAATAGTGATGGTGCTTAGTATCAAATGTATGGCTAGCCGAATGTTCAAAAAGGTGAGGGACTCTTTTGTCTTGAAACATGAGTAGGGTTAGAGGTGGTGAGACCATGTGTGTGTGTGTGTGTGTGTGTGTGTGTGTGTGTGTGTGTGTGTGTGTGTGTGCATGAGTATGTGTGGGAGTCAGGGTTCAGGCCGGGAATACTTGAGGGATACGTTTTGTATGTTTACATATCAGTGTGTATATTTTAGGGTCAGGAACATGGTTAGGTAAGGATGCAAATATAGCACTGTTAGTGTGTGTCTTTGAGTGCCTGAATGTGTCTTGTGTAGTGGCAGTGCTACTGGAAGATTTTTGTTAAGTCACGGTGCAGGGTTAGGGTTGGAGGAAGGGGGAGCATTATGGTTAGGGTCAGCACCCATTACTAAGGTGGTACAGATGGGTAGTGCCTACACTTTAACTTGATAAAAGCTTTCCCATGACACTGCCACTATTCAGACAAATTTCAGGCTAGTGTTAAAGGGGGATTAGTGTGAAAATCGGGGCAGGAAAATTTTTCCTTTCTTGTTCTTTTGTGTGTTTAATATTTAGGACAATTGGTCTTTTTAATGCTGGCTTTTAACTATGACATTAACAATGTTCAATCAAATAGAGGACACCCATATATATATATATATATATATATATATATATATATATATATATATATTTATGGGTCCACTTCAAAATCCTGACTCTTAACATCTCTAAACTGAAAATATTGAGACTCAAAATATCAAGAAAAAAAACACAGTACACCAACACAACTATATTGCAGCAGAACTACATACAGAAACATATTACTCTTCTGCAAGTATAGGCAGAGGGCAAGCGCCCCTGCACCCCCCATGTGGGGGGCTGTGCCCCACACCCCCCCTTCTACTTAAATATATCAACTCCGAGATTGCACTTCACTACACTAAAGTGCAATCTCAAAGTTGATATATTTAAGTAAGCTTGCCCCCCTGCTCATATTTGCAGAAGAGCAATATTGTTTGTGTTTTATTTGTTTCAGTATGCACTTGTGCTGGAATATAAGAACTGTTGGTATCCTGCGTGTTTTCAGTATTTTGAGCTTTCAGTATTATGAGTTTTCAGTATTTTGAGCATTAGAGATTTTGGTCTCAGTATTTTGAGTTTAGAGATTTTGAGTCAGGATTTTGAAGTGGACCCATATATAAATATATATATATATATATATATATATATATATTTATATATTATATACCTATAGGGTTCTATTATGTATGATTGAATGTATTTTATGTCATACCACAAACATCGATGAAATATGTTCGAGCATCCATAATGTTGAAATAAATATTGTACTAAAGACACCGGTATCCATTACCAAGGTGTAGCAGGGGTCCCTGTTTCTCTTTAGAAGTTAATAGATCTTCACGTTGTTCCATTTTATTAATGACAAATTAAAGTTCTGTGATATTTCATTCAAGGCAGTTCTTTTACTCTCTGTATCCTTTTTTTTTTTAATTTTCTCTTTTAGTCTTTTATAATTATTTTTGCTTTTGCGGCTTTTACATATTATCTGTTGTATTGCATCATGGTATCCTAGGAAAATGTTTTCATTTCACAGAATAAGCAACAACAGGTGTTTCAACAGGTTTCCCCGTCTATATCCTGTTGTACTTCTGAGATATTATTTTCACACCCTTCCTCAAATCTTTGTTTCTCATAATTTACTATTTCATGTATCTTTTGTTCTAAATCTACAATCTGTTCTTAGCTCTAAAATATGCTTGTTCATATCATTTTCTATTTGTAAAAAGTCTTTCCCTCTTACAGTGTAGATGACTATAAAATTGTTTTGTCTGTCTAGTCACCATTACATTTTCCTTCATTTCCTACTTTTCTTTCATCACATGCTTGCCAAAATGCTAATCCAAGTTGTGACATCCGTGCCCTGGCCCAGCAATCAAGAAGCCTCAATCCTCGCCACTAACACCAGAGAGGGTGTCTCATATGAGAGGAAAGGATAACAAATACACACGGTAAAGTTCAATTTCCCTTAAGAGCACACAGAGATCACAGTCAGTCTGGGGTTGGTTGCTCCCTTACTCTCCAGATCTCCAATAAGACTCCCCACTGGCACAGCTTTAGGGTCCAGATCTCAGCCTAGCTGGCAAGATAACCTCCAGTACCCTCTCTGTCCAACCAGTGCTTTGTGTCCCTGCCCAAGTAGCTGACACACACACACACACACACACACACACACACACACACACACACACACACACACAGACACACACACACACACACACACTTTGAGATAAGTATTTATACAACTTCACAGACACTCCTGGGAAAGGCTGACACAGATTCTCCAGCTGTGCCCCTATACCCAGACTATACGGTAGTAATTACTGCCACCACCAGCTAATAATTATCAGCTATGCAAAGGCCTTAAAATGGTGTCCAGTTATTACTGTGCAATATTATTATCCAATGGTAAGTGTGACTAAACAGTATTAAGGCTTATTAGAGTGGCTTTGTACAATAAACTCTATAAATATGCAATGCACTCTAGAGCTTAACGTTTCTCTACATAAACCAGCCACAGTTGAAAACGGTTTAAAAATATTTAATAATAAATACTAAAAACACAAGACAATACTACTACACACAGTGCTATTCAAGAGTTCAGAGATAACACAGAATCTTAAAATAATTCCGTAGTACAGTTCTGACATAACAGAAAAACACTTAGCCTAATCTTTATAGTCCTAGCTATTTCTACAAAAATCCAAAAAAAAGTGCTAAGAAAACGAAGCGGAGATGAAATAATCAATTCCAGTTCATTTATTCAAGCCACAAAAGCAACGAGCACATACACAAAAAACCATAAATGCCTTAACTCATAAAAAATGCGTTTTCATCTTATTAAGTTTGACTTCATAACATGACCAGTGCACTCATATATTTTCCATATTTATATTAACACCAATTAGTTGAAACCAATAAAAATCAATTCTCCACATTTAAAATGACCAATTGTGTCATATTAAAATCTTGATATTTAAATATTTGAATATTCAAACATTCAAATACACTCCACCTTGTTCTCATTTAACCTCCCTTCCGTGATATAAATATTCATGTGCATACTTCTTAAATACAAATTACATATTAATCACAAAATAAAAATCCTTTCTATTATAAAACAGTCCTACATTACCATAATTTGAATATGTTAAAAACATTTTGTGAACATTTTATGAAAATATTTATTAAAATATCATTTACTCTAGATTTGAAGCGGTGAAAATCCATAAGGAAAAAAGTACCATACCAAGCCAAGTAAATAAGTGAATATATTGCCATCTTGTGGATGTCACCTTAAATTGCATTCAAAGTTTAGCTGATCTTAATTTTAATAAAGGTAAAATTGAAACATAGTCATTCAATCCAGGGTAGTTCCCTGCCTCCAGGGTCAATTGCCACCATAATTCCCTGAACTCTATTTTTTCTTCCCAAGGGCCACCCCTGATATCTAGTTTGACTTGTTCCAAAACCAAGAAAGTAAATTTAGAATCCAAGCATACTTTTGAATGTTTGAATAGGGCTTTAGTGTCTTTACCTACTGTCATCTCATACATATGTTCATAAATTCTTCTTTTTAGCATTCTTTCAGTCTTTCCTACATAGAAGGATTTACAAACTGAACAAGAAGCCAAATAAATTAAACCCTTAGATTCACAATTATAGTAGTCAAAACTAGTGAGCCATCTCTTTCTACTTTCTAAATAAAATCTGTCAGTATTCATAATATAATTGCATTGGTTACAATGACCACATTTATAGGTGCCCACCTTCTTTTTTTGTTTATCTGGTGTTTGTTCTCCAAAATAGTCCTGATGCTTTGGGAGTTTTTGTATATCACTTTATGTGGAATTTTGGGTATATTTTATAGATCCGTGATAGAAACAAATCTCTCCCATTCTTTTAAAAACATCTTCTTGACATTATTATTAGTTGCATTGTACTCTAAAACTAATACTTGTTCGTAATTAACTCCATTATTCTCCTTATTAATCTGTCTTCCTTTATTCTTTTCACCGTTGTTTAGAATTGGTTTGAACTTATTAATTCTACCTTTCTCTACTTCTTCTCTTATGTCTTTAATAAATTTTAGAGGATATCCTCTTTCAAGAATCATTTTTTCCAGTAGGTCACATTCAACTGAAAAATCTTGATCTGCACTAGTCATACAGCACCCCCTCACGAACTGACCCTTCACTATGTTTTTCTTACAATGTAAGGGGTGTGCACTATTATAGTGCAGAAAAGAATTACAAAAAGTCCCTTTTCTAAAAACCTTGGTTTCAAATTTCTTATCTACTTTATAGATTTCTACATCTAAATATTGCAAGTTTTTGTCAGAAATCTTATGTGTAAATTTCAGAAAGTTAGTTTTATTCAGGTACACCATACACTCTTCAAATTTTTCTTTTCCTCCTATCCAAAAAATAACTATATCATCCAAAAACCTACAATATAATTTCCAACAGTTTTTGAATTCCGTTTTAACAATATATCTTTCTTCCCACTTAGCCAAAACTAAGTTAGCATAAGTCAGGGTGCAAGCCACCCCCATAGCTACCCCTTGAATCTGCTGAAAAAATTCACCATTAAAATATAAAAAGTTATTTTTTTAAGACCATGTCCATTAACCAGGTATTTACTAATTTTTCATTTTGCGATAATCCCTGGTCTTCATGGACTGTTTCTTCAAACATTTCCATACCTTCTTTATAAGGTATTGATGAAAATAAATCTACTATATCTATAGTTATGAATAACAAATCATCATGGTATAAGTCATTGGAAATTTATTTTAATAGATCCCAGGAGTCCTTTAATATAAACTCTCTTTCTACTCATAAACTTTTTAGTTTTGTGTCTACATACTTGGCAAGGGAATGTGTTTTGGATCCCTCAGCAGATACTATGGGTCTTAGAGGCGGGTCAGTCTCACTTTTGTCTGTTTTTGGGATACCAAATATAGAAGGAATTTTTGGCTTATCAACCTTTAAAAATCTATATGCATTATAGTCTATGAGTTCCTCTTGTACCATATCGCATAAACCCATATCAATTTTATAATATGCTACGTTCACCTCATTTTTTGAAACACTGGAATATCTTGTATCATCCCATAGTATCATGTCCATCTTACTTTCGTATTGAATATTGTCCATTATTACCACCCCACCATCTTTATCAGGTTTCATCACCCTGATATTAGTATTTTTCTTCATTTCATACAAAGATTCTTTTTCATTTTTACTTAAATTGACCTTATATCTAGTGCTAATTTGTTCTTTCCTCACCTCTTTCTCCATTATTTTCTCAAGATTTTTTAATTGAGGATGTAATGGCGGGTTGTAGGTGGTTTTACGTTTTAATTCCCCATTATTACCTGTTGTTACTGTAGGGAACATGATACTTAGGTTAACTTTCCTTAGGAACATTTTGATATCAAGTAAGGTTTTAGCAATGTCTCCCTTTTTGTAGGGAATGAATTTCAAACCTTTTGAAAATAACTCAAAATGTCCCTTCTTTATATCGATATTACTAAAATTATAGATGGAAAAGTGATTGTATGTATTCTTAATTCCATCTGTGACTACTATCTCATTATTATACCCTATGGCGAGGTAGGTATCTTTTATATCACGGAAGGGAGGTTAAATGAGAACAAGGTGGAGTGTATTTGAATGTTTGAATATTCAAATATTTAAATATCAAGATTTTAATATGACACAATTGGTAATTGTAAATGTGGAGAATTTATTTTTATTGGTTTCAACTAATTGGTGTTAATATAAATATGAGAAATATATGAGTGCACTGGTCATCTGATGAAGTCGAACTTAATAAGATGAAAATGCATTTTTTATGAGTTAAGGCGTTTATGGTTTTTTGTGTATGTGCTCGTTGCTTTTGTGGTTTGAATAAATGAACTGGAATTGATTATTTCATCTCCGCTCTGTTTTCTTAGCACTTTTTTTTTGGATTATATGTTGGATTTGGTGCTGGTTCTACTACTTTATCAGTTTATTTCTACAAAAAAACACACTTCTAAGATAACTTACTTAAGACAACAGGAAGAGTGCTGATAAGTTGGATATCAAGACAAAAATGCTTAAAAATCTCTGGTTCTCACTGTTTAAATTGAAACTCCAGTACTGACAAACATTACATCATCTTTTTCACCCTTCCTAGAATTCCCTGGCTACACATTAACTGCATTTACATTCTTTTACACTTAGAGCAATAAAGGACATTCCACATGTAAATTCTGGTCATTAACTTTAGCCTTAAAACAATAGGCAGGAAGCCCCCATCCAGCCAGACTGGAGCCGACGTGTAAAACATCAAAGGCAGTGATGAAATAATTTTAATTTCAAAGGTCCAACAAGAATTGCTTGACTTTCTTTACAGCAGATGGCAATGCTGCCATATTGTTGTAAGTTCAACATTCACAGTATTTACAAATAATAGAATTATGTATCAAATGCTATTTGACTAGGCTGGCAGCCTTCACCCATCTCTACCCAATCTTCACACAAGTATTGAAACGTCTACATAATGCTATCTTTTTAGCCTTTTTTGCCTTTTAATGTTTCATTTCATGGGACTACAGTCAATAAACATGAAACGTTGTAAATCCTGATTTTTCAGACAATCCTGTGTTATGAGTACCAGTTCCTAAACATTTCTTAATAAAACATTCTGTTTCCTTCTCACTTTTTGTAAGTTATCAGTGTTTTGTTCTTTATAATTGCATTGGCATTACTCAGGAAAACAATGGCCTTTTGCTTTAATTTAGCCATTCCTGGTCCTTAAGAAGCACATTTAATTCCTTTTGAATACAGTTCTTCCTTTTAATACACAGTACTGTTTGGAAAATAACGGAAGTGTTTAATTTCCCTCTGCCTTTCTTTGTGACGCACATTACTTTTCAACTTTTAGTTTCCTGTGTCTCTTGATGTTTGAGTTTCCACAGCAGAGCCCATGATTCAAGTATAATACAGTTCAGCTAGTGAAGTTGAGATCCTGTTTAACATGTTTAAAATTATGCTGAAAAGTGTGATGATTGTGAGCTACTTATTTTGCAAACTATGTGTAGTCCTATTTCACCACTTATAATGCATTTGGCTGTGAGAAAGAGTAGGTCTTTTCAGATTGAAGAAAAGTACAGAGCGTTCAAGTGAGAGATATAGAAAACTTTAATTACGGGTGGTGAAAAGCATTTTTTAGCTATTGGTAGACATAATTTGTAGTTGTAGTAAAGCACTTATGTTTTTAGGTTCATAGGTTTGCATTAGGCTAACTGCCCTTATGGACCATTGTAAGTCTAGCCAGTTACCTCATGTGAGAATCAAACCCTGCACCTTGTGTCTATAAGATAAATACCTTAACCATTATGCCTACTTCTTACCCTAATTTTGTTTAGTTGAAAAATAACACATGAACAGTTTACTGTGAGTTGGCTTAAAATTGATTTATTTAGCAGCAAAAAATGCAGAATCTTTTGTTGTACGTACGTGTAAAACTTCTTCATGTCTGTGCAGGTGAGTATCAATAAGCAGAGAAGCAGGGATTAGCAGTGTCCTCTTTAAAAAGTCCATCACTCACTTAGAAGAAGTAGCCTATTGCTCAGCTATGCCGAATTTGGATAGGGCAATTTCCACCTACGTCAATGTGATCTTTATTTTGATTTTTATCTGTGAAAAATTAAAAAACTTAAGCTATAAAGAATATGAAGACTGTTTATCTGTGAGTAGTTATTTTATGTTACATATTTTAAAACTATAAAAGGCTCAAAAATTAAATGTTTCATTTTTATTCACCAGCACAAGTGCCACTTTTCATATGCACATTTAATGGTGTTATATTCTGGCATTCCTTCCTCACTTGTGCACAGACGTGTTCCCTTCATTCTTGGTTGCATGTCATCATAGACTTCTTACTGTACTGGGTTCCCACCATGCTATCTCTGGGCTATCAGCACACTCATGGGATGGTGACAGAAGAGCAGAAGCATGGAATGGTCGTAAAAGACTATAAACAGAGTATCATGAGAAGATCTAAAACAATTATAGGGAGAGCTGCTAAGACAAAGAGAAAAATGAAATCAATCTGGCTTACAAGATGCTGAGAACATTTTTGAAGGATAATTAAATAAAATATTAGGAATCACTGGAGAGGATAAGGGGAAGCCAGAAATATAGCAGTTCACTGAAAATAAAGCATGTTCACTGAAAAGGTAAAGAGCAGAATGGAGAAAGAATAAACTCCAGGCATTAAGGAAGGATAAAAGACCTTCTTTTGGTATGCTGGAGAATGAAGGTCAGTAGGGAAATTTGTGAACTAGCTTGGGAAGGTCAGAAACATAAATTGGCAGATGGTACAGAGGGCTAAGGCTGTAAGCTGTAGTTTCTTTGGTACCCAGTTTGATTCCTTCAGTCCTCATTTGTCTGTGTGACCTTGAGCAAGTCATTTACCTAGACATTGCTTCCTGGTTGCATCTGAAAAAGGACTGTGTGTTCAGTGGGCCCCTTGGTAAACAAATGAGTATAAGGGCATTATGCAATGGACAGTTATTCTAAATGAACATCGTATTCCTCAAGGAAAGTGAAGGAAGGGCATGTACCTGGGATGACAATGCAGGAATAAGGGAGAAGGGTCAGATAATAACTGTGAAGACGGCAAAGGCTCTAAAGAGTCTGAAAAATGTTAAAGTACATGGACTGGAGAGGATCCTTCCTAACGATTCTACATAAAAAATGCAAAGGCTTTACATAAATTTCTGACAAAACTATTTAATCCACAGTTTGGGAAGAAGAGATTCTTAGGAACTGATGGCAAGCAGTGAGGGTGATCATCTACAAATGCAGGACAGAAATTGCAGGCCAATGACCTCACATCTGTAGTCAGAAGAATGATGAAGATGTTCTGAAGTGAGGATGTATGGGGTTCATGGGTGAGAACAGACTGTTCAACAAATTTCACTATGGATTTTGCAGAAAGTCGCTCCTGTCACATTAACCTGATCCAGTTTTGTGACTGGAACACCATTACGGTGGACAGAGGTGACCCTATGAATGTGATTGATGTGGCATTCAGCAAACCCTTTCACTTAAACCAGCACTGCAAAGATGAGAAAGGACTAAATTGTGCAGATGTGTTCAGAAGTGATAAGAAAACAGGTAATTAGGGTGGGTGGAAATTAGGAGAGAGCTCCCTGGGGGAAAGATCACAAGCAGTGTCCCCTTGAGTCAATATTAGATCCAGTTCTGTTTAATATGTTCCTCTTTGACATCAGAGAGGGCACAGAAAACAGTATCAATATCTTTTTGTAGATGATAGCAAGGCTGAAGGGATGGTATTAGATGAGTGAAAGAGGGTTTAGCCTACTGAAGGACCTAAAAAGGCTGAATGCATGGTCTAAGGGCTAGCAGCTTCACTTCAGTACTTCCAAGTGCATGGACTACACCAGATAAATAATGTTCTAGATGTATGCAAGGCACTTAGAGGAATTAAATTAAAAATTCCAAAAGCAGAAGAAGGACTTTAGGGTTATTACTATGCAGTCTTAAGACTCTCATCACAGACTGAGGTTTAGTGTCAAAAACAAACCAAATGCTGAGGTGAGTTACTAAATCGTGGAAGTCAAATACATAAAGGTGAGAATATCTCTGGGTGTGGAACTCAGGTGCATTTATTTGATAACAGCCCTCTGTGAAACACTAGTGAGGCAGTAGCTAGAGTATTGTGTGCATCTCTGGAGGTTTCCTACAAAAAGGGAAAGGCCGGTGGTGGGAAAGGTAATGAGGAAGGGAACTAGGATGGTAAGGTGTGACATATGAGAACAAGCTAAGGGAGCTCAACCTCTTTTCAATGAAAAAAGAGAAGGGACAATGAGCTATGATATGGGCATAAAAGGCACGCAAGGACAAATATTCTAGAATCATACTGGAATGGAATGATACGACAGAAAAGAAGAGGGCCATTTTTTTTACAAAGTGGATGAATGCATTTGAATTTATTGTCAAATGAGTGATGATGGCTAAGACTGTTGAGGCTATTAGAAGATCTTAGAATTTTTGGAGATGTAGGATGGGGGGATGGGGAAATGGTTGGCTGCCCTGGTCTACTCTAGCTACAAAAATCAGGCTAATAAGATAACTAACAATCTCTTTCTACTGACTTATCTATGTTATGTTATGTTATGTTATATGTTGTTACGTTATATTATGTTATATTATGTTATGTTATATTATGTTATGCTGTGTTATGTTATGTTACATATTATGTCATTCTCTGTTACCTGCATTATACTGCTTGGAGTTAGAAGGATGCTGCAACCTATCAGCAATTGTAAGCTAAAATACTGTGTATAAATACAGGTTGATAGTAGTCTGTCATTCGACACCCATGTAGCTAAAGTAGTTAGGAAGACCTTCTACATTGCCCACCTTATCATGAAGGGATTCTCATCTAGATCAAGGGAGGTCATAGTCTCCCTATACTCATCACTCATCAGACCAATGATTGAGTACAATGCCCCATTCGGAATGTATCTGACCCGACACTTGCAGCAGCTGGAGAGGCCACAAAAGTTCCTCACCAAAAGGATAAAGGGTCTCAAACATCTGTCCTATGCTGCCCGACTGAAAGAACTCCAGCTCTACTCAGTCGCCTACCGCTTGCTCAGAGGTGACCTTTGCCTAACATACAAGGCCATGTCAAACCCAGATTTGATGAATATGCTTCACCTCAAAAAATCTAGATCCGTCAGAGCCACAAGGGCAGGAGACTTAAACCTCGACACGGCTATTAATAGGACGTGCTGGAGGGATAGATTCATCACCCAAAGACTCCCTATGCTGTGGAACAAAATCCCGGTATATGTGAGGCAGAGCACCTCGCTAGCCTTGTTCAAGAGAAATCTTGACCAATGGATGGGAGATCGCAGATATACCCCAGGGATTACCTCAGTGTCACTGCTCGACAGAGGCACAGCAAAATAATGGGTATAGTTCCCCATACTAAGCCACAAAACTATGGGCTAGGCTTGTAAATGCCCTCGGGCAGATAGCCTAGTATGAACCTATGAACCTATGAACCTATAAATGAACTGTTTTTAGACTAGTGTTTGGAAAAAGTAATCTTTTTTACTCTAATTATATGTTTTAATTCATGACTGATCATTAACACAGTATGTCATTGTATGTCACTGTGGAACTTATAATTTCACTAAGGACTATTATTTCCAATGAAAGCCTGTGTGTCACTCTTGAAATGAATGAAATATTACATAAAAATGAAACATATTTTCACTTTTTTAAAAATACATATTGGTAAACATTAACTTTAGATGTGCTACCACAAAGCTGTAACGGACTTTTGGTATCAGAATCCGGATTGCCCATGAAAAAGCGTAGCAATGCAAAAGCACCAAATAAAAGTTAATACTTAATCTTCAGAGGCAGCATACATATTAAGCTAATTCAAAACACATAGATTGATGTGGTCTGAATTAGCTTAATATAGCAAACAGTCCTGGATATTTTAAGCCATACATCTCAACTGTTCAGCTTTTCACATAATGTCCAGATTTTTACCTCATATTTATGGTCTGTTCCTCATAAAATGTGTGGTTTTCTGACATATCACTGAGATCTGAAGTCAATAAATAATGACATACATTTGCGTTTCAGACTTCTTAAGAACAATATTTAAAATCTGTCCCTATTTGTGGGCCTTTGTCTCCTCATTATTTTAGACTTTGTTCAGATTTCTTGAATTAAGAAGTTGAGAGCTATGTTTACAGCCTTGTGCAAGTTAATATCATGCAGTGAATTGCCTTAAGGGACTAGTTAATTTGGGTTTATATCATTACATCGAACGAACAAAATCCCGAATCGCATTACATTGAACACGGAACATCGAATGTAAAAAAAAAACAAAAGCACAGAATTCTGAAACCGTAAACCCCAGACATACATGGTTGGCCTTCACAAAGCTACACATCCTGAGGTGAGTGAGAAATGTGCAGTAATATGAATAATGCCCCCTACGGATAACTGAGGCTTCCACGGCTATGATGCGATCTTGGAGTTGGTATATATAAGTAGGGGAGTGGGGGCAAAGCCCCCCCACATATGGAATAGTTTGTAGTGTGTGTGTGTTTTGTGTTGTGTATTGGATGAATGGTTGTGTGCTTCATTACTGGATGGTGTTGGAATGACTGAAGAGATGTGGTTTTGTTTGCTACGGTGAAGTGTCAGGTTTAGCGGGTGAGTAGATGGCCAAGTGTTGCTGTTCGTAAACTCCGTTTTCGGGATAATGGGCTTTCGGTGTTTTTTGCGTTCGATGTTCCGTGTGCGATGTAATGTGATTCGGGATTTTGTTCGTTCGATATTCCGATATAAACCCGTTAATTTTATAGTATGCACATGATATATGACATGTTTTGTCCAGTCAGTACCAGTAATTCTTTCCAAGCATGACATAACTATACATATTTTGTTAATGCACACATTCCCAACTCATACCAATTGAAGAAGTTCATTTCTATAAATCACTGGTCATATCTTCCTGGCATTTATATTTACTGAAAGATAGGGAAGAGACTGCTGCCTCTAAAGCCTTCCTAAACAAAAGGCTGTCCATGACTCTTTGAAATCTACATGGGAATCTCTTCATATCTAAGAACTACAGATAATCGAGGGAAGAGGAAAGCATCCATGCAAGTTTTGAAATTTATGGCATTGTTAGGATGAGACAGGTCTTTTTTATATTTCCTCACATCTACTGTTTGACTTTACATTTCAATAGACTGAAAACATTTTTTTTCTTTTTTATTTAAACACCTTTATTAAATTATCGCTTGTGACATAGGCAAATTTACATTTACATAAAAGTAATCAAACTGTATTAACGAGTTCATGTTTACGAACACTATACTTCACATATATTGCTATATATCATATAACCTAAGCAACATTACATAAATTATTTAATTTCTGCCCTGTTTTTTAAACAAGAAACATCTTTATTGAACCATCATTAATGACATAGGCAATCGGGTCTAGTTCAAATGATCGAAGTACCACAACTTCGAACATCAGATCATTGAGTACCAACGAAGTTGTGGAACATCAAAAATAAAAAAAAATGAAACTGGAAAACAAAAAACATCTTGTTTCACATTTCTGCAGGGGTCAAGCCCCCCTGCACCCCCCAAACCCCCTGCTACTTAAATATACCAACTCTGAGATCACACTACAGTGAAGCAAATGGTAGATTTCCCATTCCATGCTGTACGATGATCTCCATTCAGACTATTAGATGTTTCACAACTTCAATCATCTGGTACTTGATGATCTGATGTTCAATGTTGTGGCACTTCGATCATTTGAAGTAGACTCAGGCAATCATACATTTATATAAATGAAAACAAACCATGCTGACACAATCCTAGTTGCAAGCAGTTTACATCACAAACCACATCAACACACACCCAGTTACAAACATTATACATCACTTATAATTTACCCAATCATTTTCAGTCAGACATTACATAGCTCATTTAATTCCTGCCTTCTTTAAAACCTCATTCCTCCCCTATATGTATTTTTCCCACAAATCTCATTTTCCTATATAGTTTGCTCCTACCCTTTTCTAAAGATCTCAATTCCAGTTGTTTTATCTCTGTTACTATAGTCACTGCTTTTAGTATAGTTGGTTATATTTTGATTTCCATTTTCTAGTAATTGCTTTTTTGGCTGCCATCATAATTAGACATAGCAAGGCCTTACCATTTTGAACAATTCCGATTCTGTATCATAGCTCAGAAAAATAATTTCCCTCGTCACACCAATCTGCCCACCCAGCATCTCTGACAGTGCATCCTGCAGGGAATCCTTAAAGTCCAACAACTCACTGCACTCTCAGAAACTATATTCCCAATTACCTCTTTCTTTCCCGTCACACCTCATGTCCCCATAAATATGGATATTGCTGAACCGATTCATACGTGGGTGCATACTTTACCAATGTTGCATTTGTTTTAGCTTCATTCATTTTGTATCCTGAAAAGATCTGAATCTGTCTCAGAATGTTCCATAAGACTGTAATGTGTCTTTCTGGTTTTATCAGATATAAAATAAGATCATCTGCAAATAGAGCCAGCTTTTCTTGACTACCATACCAATTGTATCCTTGAATTTCTGAGTCCTTTACTTTCTTTGCCAGTGGATCTAAATATAATGCAAATAAAAAAGGGGAAAGAGGACACCCCTGTCTGCTTCCTCTGCTCAAGCAGAAATTATCAGAGAGGACCCCACCCACTTTAATTTTTGACTCTGATCCATCGCATATCTTCCTAATCAACCTTATAATGCCCTGTTCATAAAGTCCCAGCTCACTCTGTCAAATGCTTTCTCGGCATCAAGACTCACCAACAACAATTGTATTTTCTTACATTCTGCTTCCCTTTACATCATCAGTGTTTTGTTAATGTTGTCAAATGTTTGCCCCCCCTCCACAAAACCACATTGATCCATATCCATCAATTTTGGCATTACTTTTGCCATTCTTTTAGCCATATAGATATGAACACTTTATAATCATGGTTTAGTATTGAAATGGGCCTGTATGTAGCTGGATCTGATGGATCTTTACCCTCTTTAGGTATTACAGCTACCACTGCTTTCTTTCAGGATGTTGGTATTTCCTCTCCTCTTAAAATTCGTTTAAACAAAACCTTCCAGATCTTTATCAGTTTTTTCCCTCTTAGCTTCCAAACCCCACACAAATACCATCTATTCCTGGGAACTTTCCTGCAGATTGGTTATACATCACAATTTTTATCTGCTCTCCTATCCTAACTGTTAGTAATTGAGCCTCATCTATCTACAGTACAACCTTGGCATATTTAATTCTTATATAAACATTTCCGTTTGTATCTTTTCTTGATTTCCATAGTTCTCTGCTTTATACAGACTTTCACAGAATTTCCAAAATATTTCTAATAACTCTACAGGATCTCATGTTACCTTCCTTGTTATAGACTCCCTAAGCTTGGCGACAGCCCTTTCTACTTTCTGTTGCCTGAGTCATTGTGCTAAAACTTTTTGTGCTCTCGTGTTATTATCAAAAAACAGTTGCTTAACAGCAATCTTTCTAAACTCATGTATATTATTGGGGTAATCCCTTATTTTCTGCTTAGCATTCTGCAGTTGATCGTCTTCTTGTTCTGTGAGATTCCCCCTATTCTGCAATACATTAACATTTGTCAGCCACTCTAAATAATTCTTGTTGCTTCTTAACCATCGCTCCCTTTCTTTTATTTCCACCCTATTTTTAAACTCCACCTTAATTTTATCCCACTCCCTACCTATACTTTCAGAAGTAATTTCTATCCTCTCGAACAGCTCCTGAATAATCTCCACTACCCATTCCTTAAATTCCTCTCTTTTCAACAAATAGGTGGGAAAACACCAGTGTCTCATTTTTATTTCATCACCCTGTGTTTTTACTTTAGTTATTACTGGCACATGATCTGAAATAGTTATAGGGTGCATATCAAGACCTTTAATTAAATGCACATGTTGTTGTTGTTTGTCTTTCAGCTTTTCCCAGTTAGGGGTCGCCACAGCAGAACTCCGGTCCGCTAATGATTGGCAGTAGATTTTCAATCACGCCGAGGTGCCAGCTTGACGTTCAACCTTCAACGAAGGGCATGCCCATTGTATGCATGTCTTTCAAACGCCCATCTAACTGCGGGGAGGACATGCAGACTCCACACAGAAGGCACTCCCCGCGCTCCAGCCGAGAATCGAACAGGAGAACCTCCTGCTGTGAGGTAACAATGCTACCGCTGCACCACTGTGGTTCAAATTAAATGCACATATTCCTGTGAAATGTAAATTCTGTCTGGCTTTGCCCAGTCTTTATACCTTGGAGAATAATATGTAATTTCACTCCAAACTCATATTACTGAATTCACATCTTCCATGTCAAATGCTTTCATAAATTTCTTCAAAAATCTACCCTCCTTTGTTGTACTTTCCCTTCTGGGCCCCCCAGATACATCTTCACTGCTGCAAATCGAATTCTAATAACCCAAACTATCAGTAATATTCCTTGCCTAAAACTGATTATTTCTCCCAGAATTTTCTTAAGCTCCATTATAGCAGTTTTAGGTAGAATATAAATACACGCCACTGTAATCCTCCTCCCTTGCCAGAGCACCTTAGCACTACAAATCTGCCATTATTATCTTTTTTTATCTTCTTCTATCACTATTGGAGCTCCTCTTTCAATGAATATAAGTACTCCTCTTTTCCTCTGGTCCAGATATTCTGCTGAAAACTGTTCAGTTATTTCCAAGTGTGCCTCCTGTAATATAACTATTTGCACTCTACAGTTTTTAATATAATTCACTATTCTTTCTTTTTGCACTATTCTTTACTTTTTTATCCGTGATACCATGGACATTTAGAGACATTACAGAAAGCATCATTGTATTAAAAAAGTTATTATTCCCACCTTTTATGTATAACACCTTTTTGGTTAAATGTCTAGTTCCAGCTTTTGTATCACATGCAAACAGTATTTGGCAGGTTGAACATTTATATAGCTCTTTCTTGTCATATGCATCTAAGCCTATGTCACATCTTATAAAACTTTTTATTTTATTGAAAGCCCTCAAAAAAAACCTCCAATACCCCCTAAAGCTTATTAATTTATTACTAACACACAAAGCTACGTACTACTTCAAATATTGAAGTTTTACCCTCCTAATATGAAGAAATGTTCCAGACTGACAGCCACACTCATAGACTTGAGTTAACCTAAAAGACAGGTTATCCATGTTAAGATGCATAGTGCAGCCTGTGCTTCTACTAAGTGTTAACTGGTTTTGTGCAAACACTAGTAAAAACAAATTGAAAACACCGGCTCCAGTATGAAAAAGTCTTGCACATATAAAAAGTTTGTTTAAACTAAAACAGCACTCTTGGTGTATTATCCAAAAGGTTGATTCAATAAACAGTAACAATTGCTTTTAAAAAGGAAAAAAACTTTATTTACCAATGATGAAGTTAAGTGCTTTTTGTCCCACAAGTTGTGGGACTTCTTCAGACAAACAGAACAAAAACTGTTATTAGGTTTAAATACTGTAATTGGCGCCAAATAACAAGCGCCGTTGCTAGGTAACTGACAACAAATGTCTAACAACAAATATCAATCCAATCTGATGGTGTAAACAATGTATCATTATGATGGTCATCTAGATTAATAATTATTGTACACAAATAAACCCTAATTACTTTCTATACTAAATAAAATAATAATTCAAAATGATACCATTGTTGCCATTAAAATATACATCTTAGAACTAGATAGATGCATGGCAAACTGTCTGTCTAAATCCATTTTACCACTTAAACATTATTTGGTACATAATAATATGTCAAAATATACATATAACAATCTACATTGTTCTATTCTGTAGAAGATAAGACTAAAAGATGTATACGAAATATAAAATTTTATATAAAACCGATCACAAATGTTATAGTTAATCACACACCTGGGATCGCTATTGTAAAGCACACATACCCACAAGTTGTGTGTACTAATAATTTACATATACTAAGTTCGTTACATTAGTATTAATGCTTTGAAAATATTACACAAGTACTCCATAAGTGTAACCTACTGAAAAAAATATGAATACACTAATGATTCCTGACAATTTTCTCAGGTGATTATATTTAAATTTAATTTCATTTTTATTTAAATTTAAATTTAAATGTGTACACTTTGAAACTGCCCTAAAAGTATTTTCTCATTAGCTGATGCTGTATGCTGTCCTACAGAAATCACACCATAACAATTTGCCTAATACTGATTCCATCCTTCTGAATTTCTTTTCTCACTTTTTTCTACTGTTCATTGTGGTAAAATGTTTTGAGCTTTCACACCTTTCCTGAATGTTTGACTGAAGTACAGATAGTTTACTCTGATTAGCATTTGAAAGTTGAGGCAAATGCAATCTATACATTTCCCCATATACTTTTCAGTACCATTCCTAGTACATTACAGTAGATAATTACAGGGGTACTTGTTTATTAAAGCAGGAAAAATTTAATGCTGCAACCAAAATCTCATACCATCGATGACCTCATATTTTGACAAGTTATAGTAGCTATTTTTCTATGTATGTACTTATGTATGTAGGTATGTAACACATAATCTATGTTTATAAAACTGGTAAAAAACGGATCGTACACAATAGGAGAACTGGAACCCAGATTTAATATTCCACAAGTAAGAACCACAAATACACGTAAGCGCTTTCGGCAGGTTAAAATAACCCGCCTTCTTCAGACCTGAAGAAGGCGGGTTATTTTAACCTGCCGAAAGCGCTTACGTGTATTTGTGGTTCTTACTTGTGGAATATTAAATCTGGGTTCCAGTTCTGCTATTGTGTACGATCCGTTTTTTACCAGTTTTAGTTCGTTTCTTGTTTGGTGTGTTCTTGTAATCTATGTTTATAGTCATAAAGTTTGACAACAACAGCCTCTACATGTTTTATTGACAAGACTTGCACTTCAAGGCATTTTCAAATGTCTGTAAATTATGTATATGCTACATATCTGATAATGCAGGCCTTTTATTGAAGCTATGTATGCAGTGTGTGGCAATGTGAGGTGTTTCTATCTGTGTCAGGGAGAATAGGGCAGTGCATGTCTAACATATGCCAGCATAATTAGCTGGGGTTTTCTAAATAATTTTGTGTCATTTGACTATCACACTGACTTGTGCAGATGCTTAAGTTAAAAATGTATCGACAGTGTTATTATAAATGATTAAACATTTGTGTTTAAACAAGGAATTTTGGAAGGGAAGAGTAGAAGTTTTTGAAATTTTTCTATGATTTTGAAATACTGCAACATCTCTTAGAAAAGCTCTGAGTGTCTACTGTATTAGAGTCAGGTGATCAAATGTGATGTCATTCTATAACCAGCACTGAGAGGATGGAACTCTCACAGCAGCTTGTTTTGTTTTGTTTTCTTTGGTACCTGATATAAAAATCTATGACAGTTGAGTTCAGATCAGTGTAAGTTGGAAGCTCATCACCTTGCCTAGTGGAAGTAAGCATATCAGCATCTCATCTTGCCTTGCTGAATTAATTAAGTTAGCTAGGGAACAGTTATTCTTAAACAGTCAGAAAATATAGTAAGATTAGCTAAGTATTGTTTTTCTGCATCTGCTTGAATCTGTCCAAGTGTGTTATTTTTATTTCTCCTGTGATTGAAACTCTGATGTTTCTTGTTTATTTAATATTCTCATGTTTTGTATTTTATTTTTTTGTATTAAATGGTCATTTACAGATTACTTTTAACATCTTGAGAGTATTTGCGCTTATTTTAGTGATGCCTTGGCCACTCTTAAAAGCATTGCTGCTTGGGTTACACTCTACCATTTACATTAGCATTGATTTTACTCAGTATAATTTGATAACCTTGTAAGAGCCTGATAGTGACTTGACTGGTATCAGAGTAATTACCTTATTATCTGGACAGAAAGGGGCACAACTAGTAAATCTGTGCCAGCTTTTCCCAGGAGTGTGTGTGTGTGTGTGTGTGTGTGTGTGTGTGTGTGTGTGTGTGTGTGTGTGTGTGTGTGTGTGTGTGTGTGTGCATGTGTGTGTGCCTGTGTGAAAATCAAATACCCAGGTGTGGGTGTGTCAGTTATTTGGAACCGGGACACAATGCTCCAAAGTGAGTCTTGTTTGGGATCTGGAGAGACAGAGAGTCCAGTCCCAGGTCTGGGGTGTGTTCCTGGTGTGCTCATGGGGGAATATGTGCTTGATTCAGAGAGCTGCATTTGAAAATACTGTGTAAATTCATTCCCATTCTTAGTGACTGTCTCTCACCAGTGTCAGTGGTGAGGAATTAGGTTCCTTGATTCCTGGCCCGGGGTAAAGAGAGGCCTTCACATATTGGTGTCAGAGTAGTGGGATATTAATTAAACTTCAGTAGCCCATGGGCAGATGTCACTGAAGGTGTGCATGCTCTCAACAGCCACAAGGTAAACATTCAGAGTTTCATTTTCACTATGTTTTATTTATTTTTTGTTAGTTTAGTTTAGTAAGGGAAAGCAGGCAAAGATGTCAGCAGAGGATTATGGTAAGCTGAGAAAGAACCAGCTGGCCAAGGTGTGTGAAACCAAAGGACTGGTGCATGCTAACCAGACTAAAAGGAAATGATTTCAGTGTTAATCTCAGCTGCAGTGCAGATCAGTGGCCAGGAGGACAACCAGGCTGTTGTTGGGGATATGCAGTCTTCAGAAACAGAACAGTTCAACTTTTCTTCAGAGGACTTAAAAATCCATCTAGAGTTAAATAGACTTGAATTGCAGACCAAAGATAGACTGTGCATTTGGAGTCTGAAGAAAAGGGGAAGCAGTGTCAGCATGAACTGGAGGTTAAACATTTAGAGAATGAAGACAAACTGCAATGTTTGGGGATTGAAGAGAAACTGCAATGTTTGGAGACTGAAAATAGACCATGGCATTTGGAGAGAGAAAAAAATGAGAGACTGCATCGACTGGAGGCTGAAGAAAAAGAGAAGCAGTGACAACAGGAGAGGGAGATGTTTACTCTTTGTCAGGGTCATGGAGGTAATGGGGGAAAGGAATAACCAAACCTTAGAAGCAATAATGGTCAGTAAATTTCTTCCACAATTTGCAGAGGGGAATGACTTTGATAGTTGTATTCATATATCTGAAAGAGTATAAAACAGTATAATGTTGAACAAGAGCTCTGGGTACAGATCCTGACCCCCTTACTCTATGGTAAAGCTATAACTGCTGTTGCTAAATTGTCTGATATGGATTGTTTATAGAGTATAACAATGTTTACTGAACTGTTACAAGTTAACACCTGAAACGTAGAAAAAGAAATTGTGAGCCTAGATGCAAGGCAGATGAAAGTTTATGTGATTATTATGTTGTTGAGTTGAACACTTACTTTCATAGGTGGGTGAGTGGGTGTCAGGTCACCACTTTGGAAAGACTGGCAGACCTTTTGATAAGGGAACAAGCTTTTAGTACTTTGCCTGAGGACATGAGAATTTGGTTGGCAGACCAGGAGCGTAACTCTGCAGATGAGCTGGGGAGAAAAGGGGATCTCTACTTAGAAAACAGGACATCACTGCACAAGAAGGGGATCCGCAGTGCACATGGACATAAGGTAACCCATGGCGTGCAGTCAAAATCACCCCAAAAAAGTCTACCAGTAAAAGGGGAAGCCACTAGTTCAGGCACATGGTGATAATTAGGGGTTAGATGTTTTAAATGTAACCAGAGGGACCATGTAACATACAAATGTTCACTGAAGCAAGGTGGGAAACAAAATATGAGGGAGCCTTCAAGTGGGAATAACAGCATGCCAGCAGTAAGTTTTCTGGAGACAACAGGGGTACCAAACTATCACTGGAGTTTGTATTCTATCTAAGAAGATGGAAAACAGGCCTCTAAGAGAGACACAGCCTTAGACATAACTATTGTGAAGCCTGCAGTGGTTAAAGAGGAGCAGTACTTGCTTGGGAAGTTCACTTCAATCAGAGCTTCAGGAGGGATCCCATTCCAGTTACCTTTGGCCAGGTTTCACCTTGACTGGGAGGGAAGAAAAGGAAGCAAGCATGTAGCTGTGTTTGAGGATATTCTTGCAGAAGTCTTGATAGAAAATGATTTTGATAACGCAGTAGCTTGTGTGCATGCAGTTACATGCAGTCAGGCTTGGAGACAAGCATGTTGGTCTGGTAGCTTGGGGGAGACCCAGACAGGCCCTACACCTGAAGCTGGGGTTGATAATGTGGCTATTTCAGGGAGGGAGGTACCTTGTAGTAGTGAGCCTGAAAGGTAGCCACAGCTGCTGGTAGGTACTGATGTTCCCATGAACAGGGTGACTGCAAGGACAGAGGTGAGTGGTAGTACCCAGGCTGACAACAAGGCACCACTGTCAGAAGATACTAGGTGTCCTGTGGAAGGGAAGCTGGGAAGGGACACAAAAGTACAGTTGATACAGGCTCAGTTTTTGGACCCTACATTACGAAGCTTGAGGGAGGTAGCTAAGGAGACACCTGATGCTCAAGGAAAAGGGGAGTCTGTATACTGGAACAAAGGGTTACTGTATAGACAGTGGACCTTCTGAGGGAGGGCTAGAGTGTGAGGTAATACAGCAGTTGGTAGTGCTCAAAGCCTACTGTCTGGCACATCTAGCCATAGCCAATGACATTACTTTGCAGGTCATATGGGCATAAAGCATACCAAGAGATGCATTATACAGAAATCTTATTGGCCTGAGAATGCAAAGGATGTAACAGGATACTACAGGACCTGTGAGGAGTGTCAAAAGGTAGGCAAGGCAGGCGACAAAGTTAAAGATCCATTGATGCATTTGTCTTTGATTGAAGAGACATTTCAGAGGGTAGCTATGGATATTGCGAGGCCTCTGAGTACCTCAAGATCCACAAGGAATACGTATATCCTGGTGGTAGTAGATTATGCTACTAGATACTCTGAGGCAGTGGCTCTGTCTTCCATTGAGGCAGAAAAGGTGGCAAATGCTTTGCTAGAGATTTTCAGAAGGGTAGGATTCCCAAGAGAAATATTGACTGACGGAGATGTCAATTTCAGGTCAGACATATGTCCTTAACCTCAGGACAAGGCTTAGGGAGCTCATGGGCTTGGCCCAGGAGAACCTGGCAGAAGCACAACAGCAGAAAAAGGGCTTGTATGATAGAAATGCTCGAGCCCAAGAGTATGCTGTGGGACAGCAGGTTATGGTGCTCATTCCTATCAGACACAATAAGCTGCAGGCAGCTTGGGAGGGACCCTTTGAAGTGGTAAGGAAGGTCAGCAATGACAATTACATGGTAAACCAGCTAGGTAGGAGGCAGGGGCACAAACTGTACTATGTTAACATGAAGCTTCAGCATGTCAGGGAAGTCTTGGTCAGACTGCAAAGGGAAGGGTTGATCATTAAGCCTAGTAAGTGTCACGTGGGTATGGCAGAGGTCTCCTACCTGGGACATAGACTGGGAGTAATAATATTAGTCTAAAACCTGCCAAAGTGGAAGGTATTCAGGCTTGGCCTGCCCCCAAAAAGCAGGTGAGGGCATTCTTGGAGACAGTGAGGTACTAAAGAAAGTGTGTTCACAAGTATAGTACAATAGCTGCTCCCCTCACAGACCTGACAAGGAAAAACAGGCCAGATAATGTAGTGTGGACCCCAGCTTGTGAACAGACATTCCAAAAGCTTAAAGGGGCTTTGGGAGGACCTCTGTGTTAGACAGTCCAGGTTATAGCAATGGCAATGCTGATGGACTCTCAAGACAGGGTATAGGTTAATGTGTCCCCAGATAGGTCTATTTCTCTCAAACAATGTTTTTCCAGGGCCACTTGAAAAATTAGCTTGAGTCTTCAAAGGGGAGGAGAGATGTGACGATGTCAGGTGTTGCCATCTATGTCAGGGAGAATATGGCAGTGCATGTGTAACATATGCCAGCATAACTAGCCGGAGTTTTGTAAATAATTTTGTGTCATTTGACTATCGCACTGACTTGTACAGATGCTTATGTCAAAAATGTATCAACAGTGTTATTATAACTGATTAAATGTTTATGTTTAAACAAAGAATTTTGGAAGGGAAGAGAAGAAGTTCTTGAAATTGCTCTATAATTTTGAAATACTGCAACAGACCTTAGAAAAGCTGTGAGTGCGCACTGTACTAGAGTTAGGTGATCAAATGTGATGTTATTCTATAACCAGCACTGAGAAGATGGAACTCTCACAGCAGCTTGTTTTGTTTTGTTTTCTTAGGAATCTGATATAAAAATCTATGACAGTTAGTTCAGTTCAGATCAGTGTAAACTGGAAGTTCATCACCTCCCTAGTGGAAGAAAGCATCTCAGCATCTCATCTTGCCTTGCTGAATTAATTAAGTTAGCTAGGGAACAGCTGTTCTTTAGACAGTCAGAAAAATACAGTGAGATTAGCTAAGTATTGTTTTTCTGCATCTGCTTGAATCTGTTAAACTATGTTATTTTTATTTCTCCTGTGATTGAAACTCAGATGTTTATTGCACTTGGATAGTTAATATTCTCAGTTATTCTATTTTATTATTGTTTTATTAAATATTTTTATACCTTTCATTGTGGCTAGTCTTTTAGAGATTACCTTAACATCTTGAGATTACTTGTGTTTATTTTAGTGATGCCTTGGCCACTCTAAAAAGCCTTGTTGCTTGGGTTACACTCTACCATTTATATTAGCATTGATTTTACTCAGTATAATTGAAAACCCTTGTAAGCGCTTGATAGTGACTTGACAGGTTGCAGCGTAGTTACCTTATTGTCTGCACAGAAGGGGCACAGCTAGTAAATCTGTGCCAGCCTTTACCAGGAGTGTGTGTGTGCGAAAATCAAATACCCAGGTGTGGTTGTGTCAGTTACTTGGAACTGGAACACAGTATTGCAAGGTGAGTCTTGTTTGGGGTCTTGACAGACAGAGAGTCCAGTCCTAGGTCTAAGGCATGTTCCTGGTGTGCTGTTGGCAGGAAATTGTGCTTGATGGAGAGAAATGCATTTGTAAATACTGTGTAAATCCATTCCTTTTCTTAGTGACCGCCTCTCACCAGTGTCAGTGGTGAGGATTGAGGCTCCTTGATTTCTGGCAAAGGTAAAGAGAGGCCATCACACAGTGCACATAACTATTTTAGAAGTGCACTTCAAGGTTACTACTGTAATTCTCTTCATTTCTCTGAGGGGCCCTTGTTATGGCTGAGATGCGTGTGCTGACCAGACTATTTACCCAGTTACCAATATGGAAATTAAGCAAATGTGTGTCTCAGTATGGGTTTATTTTATGTGTGTGTGTGTGTGTGTGTGTGTGTGTGTGTGTGTGTGTGTGTGTGTATATATATATATATATATATATATCTATATATATATATATATATATATATATATATATATATATTATATATATATATATATATATATATATATATATATATATAAAAACTATGGCACTTGGTACAACCCTACAATCTGGCATAATAAGCAAATTAAATGTAAACTCATATGTTACCTACTAGACATACCTCTCAAGTGTCCAGATTTTCACAGACTGTCCGGATTTTTGCCTCAAATTTTTGGTCTGTTTCTCATAAAATTGTAGTTTTCTAGCAAATCATTGTCAAATCATTGAAGATTCAAGCCAGAATATAATGACAGACATTTGAGTTTCAGGCTCCATACCCTTCAGAAAATTCATGCTAATTCAAAACCTGTTATTCTGTCAAGTTTCTAAGTTCATAAGAGCAATACTTAAAATTGCCACTATTTTTTGACTTTTGTCCCTTCATTGTTTATGGCTTTGTCCAAATTTCTTGCTCTAACAGGTTGAGAGGTATGCTGCTAGATAACAAACTGGATAATGGTTATAGCCAAGTCTATTGGTTGGGAGGCATGCTCTCTTCCAAAACAGTATTCACTGTGGTACATAGATTCATAGGTGTTTACTAGACTAACAACCACAAGGGCCTTTTTAAGCCTAGCCATGCTTCCCAAATCTCTGACAAGTTCTGATACCCTTGATACGTGTAAGCAAGGGCTTTGGAGATAAAACATTTACAAGCAGCGGCTTAGGAGATGAACCATTTACAGGTTGTCTGTGTCCATTAGAGACATAGGTGCCAAACCAGGGATGGACTTTTTTTCCCCATCCAATTGTCCAAGTTGCATTTGAATTAGGACTCTTGATTCACATGGATGGGGAGTCTCTGGGATGCATACCTTTCTCTCCAGCAGGTCCCATTTATATCACAGGCAAAGTTTAAGTCTTTAGAATGAGTAATTCTGATGCTGTTTGTTTTGCAGATATGCAAGAGGTTCATCAGAGGGGGGTCTGGCAATGCCTTGTATGCCAGGCATAGATCTCCCCTCAACAGCCTGTAGGAGACAGAATACAGGGATAAAGCCTTAAGGTGGTCTGTACCCCAGTGATCAATTCCAGGTCCACTTGTCTTTGGTATTTACTTCTTCAATGTCAAGGCTAACATCAAGGGCTTGTAGCTGACCAAGTTTGGAGTTATCACTACCTCCCCGTCTGACTTCCAGATGTTTCAGTCGAGACTAAAATGCAGCAATAAGCAGTGTTTGAACCACAGCCTAAAACTACATGGCAAGAAATGTAGCACTAGCTCTATGTCTTTAGCCAAAACTGACTCAGTTGCTAGGAACTTGAACACTTTCACTGACAATACACTATCCTTTGATCATTATGTATTCACTAATGTTAGGAAATCCTTTTACCTAATCACCAAGGGTAATTAATAGAGTATAATGTTCCTTTTGGTATGTACTTGTATAAGAACATGACCCAGCTTGAAAGACTGCATTGTTTTCTCATTGCAGTAACCAATGTCTTTAATGAGCTACCCACATAGCCTTAAAACACTTTGTCTCTTTTCTGTTTTCCTATAGACTGTGGAGACATAATCTCTGTCTAACCTACATAGTCTTAAGGGATCTGGTCCACTGTTTCCTCCTTCACAGCCACAGAACCTTTAACATGCTAAACATCTGTTCAAGAAAACTTAGCCAGAGAATCCCCCATTAACAAGATAGACTTCGTTTGGATATAAAGCAAAGTAGCTCCCTGACTCTCTTTAAGCATAACTTGAATACACAGATGGGCAATCATAAATACAACCCAGGTGTGGCCTCTGAAGCCGTCATTGAAAGGAGTCTAAAACTAGGTATAGATTAGTCATGTCGATGGATAATTACAATATGGAATATTGTGGCTAGGATACTAATGCCACTCTGGAGCAATAGCCTACTGTTAACCCCTTGAATCTATTAACCTAAGTGTGCACACTTCTTTCATTTTGGCATCACCACATGTTAGCAAACCAGTATCCCTGACCAGATCCATGAATGGTATTCACAAACCTGTTAACCACTTCTGTACATCTGCTACATGATAACATCTCATAACACAGTGTTGTATAGTTCAGAGAAGTGGCAAAACCTAAAAACATATCCAAATGCTGTACTGTCATCCTGAAAGACTTAGCATGACATGAATGAGCAACAACATTTACATAAGGCCTGCCAGTACACTTCTGGATGACCCAAAACATACAAGCACACCTAGCCCCTGAATGAGAAATAGTGTACTCAAACAAAATGCATTATCTACACAACAAGACTGCAGGTCTCATGCCAGTGTCACAACAGTGTTCCCACTCAATATGTCACCTCTGGTGATTGCTCTCAGTGCTACACATTGATAATAAGCCCTACAGTGCTACACCTCATACTTAAATGTATCAAATGAAAACAAGGATGTGTTGTCTCAAGTCAAAGTGTAGGACTGTCATGACATTGTCAAATGTCCACAACAGTATACACAAGGTATGGTAAGAGTGATGACATCACATTTAAGTCTGTCTAAATGTCTGACATAATGCTGAGGAGTAGTTAAACATTAAAGGGTAACATAGCCATAATAATTTCTTATGGAATACAATAATATTTTGCCAGGCAGTACAACATTCATACACTATATACGTTGTTTTCTTTAAATTCACTTTCATAACAACACAAACAATTCTGGTGTTATCCTACAATGTGGAATTATACTTTTAGTACATCTGGGTGGTGACTAGCCTGCATCACATTACTGTATTGTCCCTGTCTTCCACTCTGTTATCCACACCCACATTTATTTAACTAACTCTAAACTCAATCAATAAGTTAGGCACTACCATGTTTATAAATGAAGAAAAATAATATAGCCAAGATTGAATATTACAGTCAGAAAAAAAAAAGGAAAAATGAACTAAGTCATCAGGAAATGAGTCAGTGGTAAAGCAAGCTCTGTTTAAAGGCTGTCTGGCTGTCTCCCAGTAGTTCTGGTTACACATTTAGTGCCCTGATATACTGAAATGAGGGAAGGAACTTAAGCATACAGAATTTAACAATGGAAATACAGCCATGGTCTGTTGAATGTCACTGAGTGATGGAGTTAACCCCAGTATGGATCCTCCTCCCTTCTTTTCTATTCCCTTAACTCCTCACTCTGTGCTTTCCTGATCTTATACGTGATCTTTTTCTTATTACCCACTGTGTGAAGAACTTCTTCGTTATGTCTATTCTAACTTTACCACTGTTTTGCCATTTGTTTTTCCCTCCTGCCTACACAGCATCTTTACAGATCCACATTTTCATCCTTGTCCCTCTGTTCATCCATATCGTATCATAGCTATCCTTTCTAGTCCGTTCACTTGTATCCTCAACATGAATCCATTCAGTCATCTCTCAACCTTTTGTCATATGCCTTTTCTCTTACTTCTGCCTCTGAGTGATGAGAAATAAGATATTGAATAGTACCTGTCTCATAAATAGATCTGTGGTAAACCATTAGTTATCTACCTTTCCATAACTGTCATGTTTCTTACCAACACCGCCAACGACAGAGAAATAAGTAATTTCTCTAACATTTTTACTAGTCTTGATATCACCCTGTCCCTCTTAACCTACTAGATTGTTGACAAGCATAAAGTCAATAAAGCATGTTCATGTGGTGATGCTGAACAACCACACATATAACCCTGGTGTTGAATTACATCACATTGCACTGATAAGACTCCGAGTGCATTATGAGTTTACGCAACTGATTTATTTGACCATTTATTTTTGCATACTTTCCTAGTTCTAGCATAACTATATCCGTCATACCTTTTGCTAGAACATGTATCAAGCTTGCTAACTTAATGTTTCTTGGATCCTTACTGGCTATCCATTCTGAAAATGGGCCACAACTTGCATTGCAGCTTCTTAAAATTGGCTTTGTTAATATATCCTGCCAGCTATTAAAGTACCCAAGGAAGCCACTCATCTAGACAACCTGCTTTGTCTGCAAATGTTGCATGAGCCATTTTCCCCTTCCTTTAAGGACAGTACTCTTGTCTTCAATTCATCCACTTTTTTCCCATACATATTCACCTTACCTGCCATGCAGATATTTTTCCCCACCTTTCTTTCATAAAGGATAAAGGAAGGTACCCAAAGAATAGTTTTTATATGTCCCTTGCACTGACTGTTGCCTTTCTCCTACCATTTTATCTTTGCCTTGTTCTTTATTTGATCTTCTGTGCATCAAAGGAATGACTTATCACCCTAATAAATGTCATTGCCAACTTACTCTCTCGATAACATTTTTAATATCAGACCAACAAAAGTCAAAAGGAGGAATAATAGTGCCAAATAGAAACTTCTAAACATATAGAAAGCACTCTGATAGCCGTAACCCCAATCCAACTTTATTCAATAAGCACCAAGAACATACACTAACGCTGAGCACAACCAGTACGTTTTCATCAATAACTTCATCAGATAAAGCACCATACCTAATAAATCTGAATATATATTACATTTAATTAAGTCTAATTAATTCTATTAAAACATTCAACCTATCTAATGCATACTTTAATTAACTTAAATTAAAAACATTGTTATATTTAAAACCGTTTCACAACCACATACTTCTCTTTCATATAAAAAAATCATAAATAGCTTAAACACATACAAAATACTTAAAAACCTTATAAAAATATGTATAAATACTTATACAAATATTAATACTTACAAAAACCCATACCAAAACATTGTTAGGTGTTTAGAACAATAAATTACTGCATGAAAATTAAAAATAGGTATGGTGCTTTATCTGATGAAGTTATTGACAAAAACGTACTGGTTGTGCTCAGCTTTAGTGTATGTTCTTGGTGCTTATTGAATAAAGTTGGATTGGGGTTACGGCTATCCGAGTGCTTTCTACATGTTTTGGATTTTTAATATCATTGTTATGTTCTCCTTGCCAGATTGCAGTCTAACACCTTTTATCACTTATCTTCCTACAAGACAGCCTTTTTAAACTTCATTTCTGTCCTCCATCATGAGTAAAGACAGCTTTCAGCCGCTCTTCATTCCTTCCTTCTTTTTCTTCTTTTTATGCGCCTGCTAATCTCCTGCACAACCCCTTCCTGCCTTTTTTTTTACTTTCTCCAAGTCTAACATGCACCATTCTTCCCTGTAATCCATCACCTGTTTATGCAAAATGTAGTAGCCAGTGTATTTGTTTATTGATTTATTGTATCAACAGATTATGTGAACTGAGCCAAGTGGTCGTTTTTCAGTCATGACCTGGGCTTAAAAGTACAACTACAGACACTCATAGATGTTATAGAAGAATATACGTACTGTGATACTGTTTGTGACCACAGGCATTTGTATGAATGGTATAACAAAGTAGTGGCAAATAGTCTGTTTCAACATATTCCAGTGATCTAATGGTAAACAGAGTGTTTTAGATATTTAATATTTATCTTAAAAGCTAGAGCACTGAAACATTGACCAAGTAGTACCAGGCTTATGTCCTTGGTTACTTATATATATCTTTGCTATGGTTTTTATTTTATATGTCCACAAGATTGACCAGTTTTATATACATATTTTTAGACGGATTTTATTATATGTATATGTATGTAGATATATATATATATATATATATATATATATATATATATATATATATATATATATATATATATATATATATATATATATATATATATATATATTTTTTTTTTTAACATATTTAAATGTTGATACATTTTAGCATTTATATTTATGTTTATGTGATAGACCAGAGTCAATTTTAATTATGTACTTAGCAATTTTTGAGCTGCAATGTATGTTTTATAATGTTGCTGATTTACACACTGATGTTAGTTTCTTCACTGCTTAGACAAGGCAATGAATGTGTTAAATTGGTTCAGTGATTAGTGTGCCTCATTGTTTGCTAGAATGTTTAAAGATGTGACTTGAGTTTTAATATTTTGGTCTGAGGAAGTGGGTGTAATCCATGAAAGCACTTACCTTGTTGTGTTGCTATTAAAGAGTGCTGTTTTGGAACCAGTTTGCCTTTTTCTTCACTATTGTGCTGTTTTCTACATTGGTTCCTTTATCGGTTCAGAGGTTTGTTCTGACTTTACTGCTACTGTTTGTTTACCTGTCACTGAGCATGGCTGCTACAAATGGGGATTTATGTGTTACAGAAGAGTCAGCTCCTGCTTTGTCTACTAAAGGACTGTAAATAATCATTTCTACTCACTTTTAAATAATATGGTCAATCCATTATTGAGTGGAACATTGCACTTTGAACATGAAGTGAATACTGATGATTTGAATGTGCATGAGATGTTTCTTAAAGATTTTCATAACTTGGAGAATAAGCTTTACAGGTATAAGCGACTGCAGTGGCAGTGCTTCCACCTTGAAGTTTCTCTTAAAATGAATATAGCACCAAGGGGACTGAGAGTCTTGACAATGCCGAGCTATGTACAAACCTATCCTGAACTTTTGAGACGCTGGCAGCTGTTAAGTCTTGAGTGCAGCGCCAGATACATACTCCTTATTGAGTTCTTTCAACCTGAAGAGGCTGATTTATGCAGAGAGATTGAAGGCTTACAGAGTGCAATCTTTGACATGTATCCAGATGATGTCATAGGGGATAAAATGGAGGTTTTGTTTGACAATATAAGTGGGTATGAAAAAAAGCTATCAGCCACCAAACTTAGGAAAATTCAAAGAGACACATTTGATTTCCAAAATGGTAATGTGTTCTCTTGGTCGAGACATGGTACTGGCTATAGTGTTCAAACTCAGCACTCAACAGGAAGTGGGCAGAGGCCATATAATACAGGAACGAATGAGTCATACGATAAACGTTCCATGAAATCACTACAGGCACATACAGTTTCATCGGCTTCTACAAGAACTGCATCAGTATCTAAGCCAGTGGCCAACAATTCACTAGATATTCAAACTGGCCATTCTAGTGAGAATGTTGCTAACATCAAGTCTTCGACCAGTACCTGTACTGACAATGTTGTTAGGCCTAAATTGCTGACAATGGTACACAGTAGTCCTGCTAAAGCAGCAAGAATCTGCTTGCACCTGAAGTAGTATGTTCTAATTTTTTACTGAAGGATCCACTCCCGATCAGAGGAAGATCCAAGAATCGGTATATCAACTCGAAAATTAGACGTCCGCACAGCGAGGAGGAGGTAATAAGGACAGGAAAGAGGCAGAAACAGGTCTAGTATGCAACATCTCTTCTGTTATTTTAACTGAAGAACAATTCTCAGTTCTAAACAGAGGTTTAAACTTTGTTCCAGCTCAACAAGTTGATCTTGTTGATGTACTCAAAGATCTACACCTTGTTGGCAGGACATCGACACTAAAAAGTATGTTTCCTGATAATATGATGACTGAAGGTGTTTTAAGAAAACCGAGTACTTTTGTTCCTCCTACAAATTCGACTGTTGAATTATTTCTAGATATTTGTGACAAACAGATCAGAGACAAGTTCTCTGATAATCACACTAAAGGCTTTATTAATGTGTCAGTGAATGACCGGCAAGCACTTTTTGAATTGAAACGCATGAATAGTATTGAAATACGACCAGCTGACAAAGGGGGTGGGATTGTCATACTTGATAGAGATGTGTATATTGGATGCATGTTGGATCTGTTAAGTGACTTGAACACCTACTCCCCTATCACAGGTACCATGCTGGAAGGGATTATTGATAGAATACAGTTTTATGTGTTTGATCTGCTAATGACAGGGCTAATCTCTGAACAACTGTTTGAATATTTCAAAGTAGATCATCCAGTAGTACCCGTTGTTTATGGCCTTCCGAAGATACATAAGAATTTACACCATCCACCCATGCATCCTATAGTGTCCAGCAGGGGCTGGGCAACAGAGCCACTTTCTATCTTTGTTGAAAAAAATCTCCGGATTGTGCTAGACAGTTGTCATACTGTGCTTAGAGATACTAAAGGTTTTTTGCAAGAGCTGAATAATCAGTTAGATGTTTTATCTGGTCATTGCTTTTTTGTCACACTTGATGTAGCCTCTCTATTCACTGTTATCCCCAATAGTTGGGGGATTGAGAATATTAGAGAAATATTATGTGCCAATGGATTTATTACTAGCAAAGTTGAACCTATTTGTACTCTCTTAGAGATTATTCTTGAGAATAATGTTTTTATTTTCATTGACTCCCATTATATACAGAAGGTTGGCATGGCTATGGGCACTGCTTGTGCCAATAGCTATGCCAACCTAACACTTGTGAATTGGGAGACTAAGTTTGTTCTCTCCAATAATAGATTTTATAGTTCGATAAAATTGTTCAAACGTTTTGTCAATAACTTTTTTTTGCTATGGGAAGATACAGAAGAGGAGTTAGTACAATTTTTACAGTACCTCAATGGATTGAATGACTTTTTGAGATTTATGTATACATATTCATCAGAAGAGATTGATTTTTTAGATGTGAAAATGAGTAAAAATGCCCTGTCATCTGTTTCCACTACTATATATAGGAAGGACATTAGGAGGAATAACATACTCCACAACAGCAGTATGCATCCCAATCACACAAAATTTAATGTTTTAAAAGGGCAGATTTATCACATGATGTGTCTTTATAGAGATGATACACAGCTAACTCTTGCACTAACTAAATTGAAAGAGGAATTTATTGAGAGGGTATATAAGCCCACTGCCATTGACTCTCAGATTAGTGCAGCTTAGGTGTAGAGAAATAGAAGATGTAGACCTTTGTTTTGAGAATGTTCCCAAAAATGCCCAAACAAATGTTGGTAGAGCTGTTGATTCTCCATCTAATATTACCACCAGTAGTAATGTAGGGGTTAGGATGCCACTAACTTTTGCTAGCAATGTGTGCATGGTATGTGATGTTATTAAGAACAATTGGGATATTCTCTTGATTGATCCTGGACTCAAAGATGTTATAGGTCACCAACCCAGTTTTACTTTCATGATTAACAAATCTCTTAAGAACCAGTTATGTTACAAATCCAAGGGTAGACAGAATGCTGTACAATCTGATAGAATGGGTACGTACGCATGCAGGAGATGTATGGCTTGTGTGTATATATGGGGGGGGGGGGCACTTTTGTACATCCACAATTAGGCTTTGAGATTAGCACCACTTTATATGCTGATTACCATACCAAGCACGTTGTATATTTTTGTTTCTGTACTATCTGTTTTTCATTCTATATAGGCAAAACAAATAGTGCCTTCAAGGAGAGAATTTTAGAACACCTAAGAGACATTAGGAATGCTAAAGAAACAAGTGTGTTGTTGGCCATGCATGTTGCTAAAGAAGGCACTGCACATTCGTTTAAATTTTTTGTTCTAGAAGTCATACACGATAGTATTAGAGGTGGTGACATCAATAATAAGACAGAATCAGTGGAACAGAAGTGGATTATACGTTATCAAGCTAACAAACCACCAGGTCTCAATAGTAAGGTGTCTCTGAAGCCCTTTTTAAAAGCTAGAGCACTGAAACATTGACCAGGTAGTACCAGGATTATGTCCTTGGTTTCTTATATATATCTTTGCTATGGTTTTAATTTTAAATGTCCACAAGATTGACCAGTTTTATATACATATTTTTAGACAGATTTTATTATATGTATGTATGTATATATATATATATATATATATATATATATATATATATATATATATATATATTTTTTATATATATATATATATTTTAGTATATTTAAATGTTGATACATTTTAGAATTTATATTTATGTTTATGTGATAGACCAGAGTCAGTTTTAATTATGTACTTAGCAATTTGTGAGTTGCAATGTACGTTTTATAGTATTGCTGATTTACACACTGATGTTAGTTTCTTCATTGCTTAGACAAGGCAATGAATGTGTAAATTGGTTCAGTGATTAGTGTGCCTCATTGGCTGCTAGTATGCTGAAAGATGTGACTTGAGTTTTAATATTTTGGTCTGAGGAAGCGGATGTAATTCGTGAAAGCGCTTACCTTGTTGTGTTGCTTTTAAAGAGTGCTGTGTTGGAACCAGTTTGCCTTTTTCTTCACTGTTTTAGATATTTAGCATTTCAAGGTAAGTTAAATCAGCAAGAATAAGTGTGCGGATTCATATAAGAGAAACAATGAACATTTAAAAGCATCCTGTGCATGGACTGTTTAAGCATCTGGCAGGAGATATCACAGCATCCACTGTAGGATTACAAGATTCAGTAACAGTTTCTACACTACAGTGATTAGACTTCTGATCTCGGGCACTTGTACCAGAGCTCTGGACACATAATAAGTAATTTTTTATTTATTTGTGCAACATATACTTACATATATTCCAAGTAAGTGAGATGTTTATTTATTATATCCATAGTCAGTATTATTTAACCCACTCAAGTGCAATATTAAACAAATAACTTAGGCATTTCACTCTGTAGTGTGTTTTATATTACTTTAAATAGGGTACTTAATTAACTCAGGGGAGGGTATTTTTTCACGAGTGTTGGTAAATGTCCCTGCCCTTTCTTGCATGTATTGGGAGTAGTATTGTATTTGTTAGTTATGTTTATACCCCTACTTGTATGTGCTGTTTCACTTTCCTTTGTAAGCTCAAGAATTGAGCCGATGCACAAAATTTTGTTTAGGCTACACGTGTGTAGTTCTAAATGTCAATAAAGTTTACTTTGATTTTGACTTTATGGAATGTAGCACTTAATTGACTTAATTGTAGCTATATATGTAGTCCAAGATAATGATTACATGTTCACTTTTTTCCAGTTTATGTTTCACCACAGTGAGGCAGATTTCTGAATTATGAAGATCCGAAGTGCCTAGTAAGTGTTGCTGATGTTATCTCACTTTCCAGTGAATGGCTGGATGAAGATAGAAGTATTTTTCTTCAGAAAGTTTAAAGCACTGACAGCAAAGTAAGAAAGAGATTGAAATCTCCTTGTTTGATTGAATTATGCTAGTATAGCATACCTCTCTACTGTCCAGATTTTTACAGAATGTCCAGATTTTTGCCTCGTATTTTCTGTCTGTTCCTCATAAAATTATGTTTTTCTGGTCAGTCTTTCACAAATCATTGAGCACTGAAGTCAGAAAATATCGACAGACATTTGAGTTTCAGATTTCATACCCTTCAGAAAATTCATGCTAATGACAACCTGTTATTTTATAAATACATTACACTGATAAGAGCAATATTTAAAACATCTCCCTATTTTTGGGCCTTTGTCCCCCCATTATTTATGACTGTGTCCAGATTTCTTACTCTAAGAGATTGAGAGGTATATAGTATAGTGTAGCTCCAAGCTATGTGCCAGTGACATAAGTCTGACTGTTTTGTTTTGTACTATCTGCAGCTTATATGTCATTTCCTGAAGAATTTGTAACGGTAAGTGAAAGAGTTACACTCCTACAGCAAATCATTCTGTGTCTTTGTATAGCTCATTCAGCATGTCTCCTTTCTTCATGTGTGTTTTAATCCTTAATAGGAATGTAGATTGCAACAGCAGATAAGGACCAACTGAGTGGACCTGTTTTCTGCAAATCTTGCACATACAAGCCTGATTCTTCCTCTCCCCACAATAACGTCTTTATTTGTTTGTGTAACCCATGCATTCTTGTGCTCTGTTACTGTTTCTTGCCCCACAACCTCCCCAGAATGATATGCAGTGCAGTCAACACAGTCTATGAAAAATAAACCCTTATATTCCCCCTTGACTAATGTCTTCAGCTTCTATTCAAATTATGAGCTGTTGTTCTTATGCATTTCTGAAAAAAATGCTACCCTATCTATCTATCTATCTATCTATCTATCTATCTATCTATCTATCTATCTATCTATCTATTAACCAGGCAAGGGAACTGGTACAAAAACCCATTTCAGTCATGACCTGGGCCAAGCAGGCAAGGACAAAAGGCATATACACTGATATTTTACATATGTTAAATTAATGCCATGCACATAAGTTCAGTGTTTTACAAAAGTGCAATTCAATGTGCAACAACTGCCATGGCTATATAGAGCTCAAAACACATCAATGGTATGAACATTTCCTTACCAGAGTGAAATAACAAAACAACCTTCAGAAATTCTTAGGTTGTTTCCAAATGTTAAGCCCACCACATACTATAACAACGTTTTCACTTAAGCCATAATACAGAAAATAAACAAGCTCTGTATAATCAAAGGCACATTTTCCAAAGTGTATGACAGTACAGATGTAAAAATCATTGATTTAAACTTGTCCTGAATATATTTTTGAAGCATATGGCAGTAAGTCAAATTCAATTAATTAATTAGGTAGCATATATGACATGCAAAAGCAAGTAGTTTGTCAAAAAGTACTAAAAGGTGCAGTAGTATATTTCAAATAACATGAACACTAACACACAGAAAGATAATTATCTAGTAGTTTTCAGCTGCTCTCCTATTCATCACTTTCCTCCTTCTCACACACACACACACACACACACACACACACACACTCACACACAAACACACTCACACACACACACACACACACACACTCACACAGACACACACACACACACGCACACACGCACACACACACACACACACACACACACACACACACACACACACACACACACACACACACACACACACACACACACACACATATTTGGAATAGTGATTTTGAAATCATTATAGAAGTTAAGAGAAGAAAGTTGTTTAGTTGGATTATAGTTTGTGGTCATCATCTCTGAAACAATTACATTTATTTTCATTCATTAGGTGAGCCTTACAGGATTTCTTGAACTTTTGAAGCTGTTCCTCTGTTTTATTTCTTTTCAGGTATGTAGCTTCAGTTTGCAGGTACAGTTTTTGAAAAAGCTCTTGAACATGGAGGTAGTATGAACAGTGGCCTAAATAACTAAAAGCAGTCACTATTTTTAGGAGGATAACTTTCATTAAAAACCCTAACGACCACACTATCCTTGATTGGATACTGGTCAACAAAGACCCCACGCCTACACAACAGGATGTCTACTTGACAGCCTTAGTGACCATACCCCCATTTTCCTCCTAAAACACCATGCAAAAAATGCCAGTCATATCATCCATAGACAAATCCGCAATACTACAAATTTCAATCCCCACACCTTCATCTTGTCCCTCAAAAATTGTAACTGTAACTAAAACACCTCAACCTAGATGAAACCATCCACTTCCTCAATTCCACCTTTCTCAACATCCTAAACACTCCCCCCCCCAAGATATGCCAGATTCAAGACGAAAAGCTCCCCCTGGTTACAAAAAAACACTTGGCAACTTATAAAAATCAAGGACAAAGCATAGGAACAATGGTGCCAAACCAAAACACCCTCTGCTAGACCATCCTTCCTTGAATTGTGTAACAAGGTAAAAAAGCATAAAGCCCTTTACTATCAGTCCTCCTCCCATCACAATCCCAAACACTTCTGGTCCACAATAAACTCCATACTCCACCCACGAAACTTGGCACCCCCCCACCTACCATCCCCATCCTCCTCCAGCAGTATAGCTGACTCTTTCAATACAAGCACTTCACTGAAACCATCCTACCTCTAGCCAAACAACAACTCTCCTCATCCTCCAGCCCCACACACAACCCCAGCCCCCTCCTTCACCTTCTCCGCAGTACCCACCTCCCATATAAAAAAAACTTCTGTCAAAACTAAAGCGCATTAAACTTGCTGCTCATAACCTACCTGTAGATTACCGAAAAATAGCTGCGGACACCCTAGCCTATCCAATTTCCATATTAATTAACCACTCCATATCAGAAAGCTACTTGCCCACTCTGTGGAAGATCTTACACATCATTCCCCTACACAAAGGGGGCTCCTCCACCGACCTTTCCACCTACCGCCTGACTGCCATCCTCTCCCCACTCTCCAAGATTCGTGAGAAATGTATAAACTGTTAGGTACTAAACTATCTATTAACTAACAATCTCCTCTCCAAAACCCAGCATGGCTTCAGGCCATTTTACAGCACCACCCCCACCCTACTTTCCTTCACTGCCACGATCCTGCACCATAACAACAATGGCCTATACTCCTCTGCTATATTTTCTGGACCTATCAAAAGCTTTTGATATGGGATCTCACAACATCATTTTCTCTGTCCTCACTAATCTCTCCTTTTCCCACTCTGTCACCAACTGGTTCCACAGGTATCTCCCAGGCCAACAGCAATCTGTGATTTGGCATGATCAGCTCTTACCTCATATTTCTGTCTCTCTCGAGGTTCCCCAAGACTCTATCCTTGGCCCACTACTATTCTTCCTATTCATCAACAACCCTCATACCTCCACCAAACAAGCTACTTTCATACAATATGCAGATGACTCCATTCTCATCTGCTCTGCCCCCACAATACCAGAACTCCAAAATATCACACAAGAATTTTTCACACCTGTAGAAACCTGGCTTTCCAATGCCCAACTTTTGCTCAATCCAAACAAAACCAAACTCCTTATCTTTCAACCCTATAAATTTATACAGTCCACTACCCTCAACATTCACACCAAGAACAACACCATAATCTCCCCATCTGACCACACCAAACTTCTAGGTGTTGAAATTGACAACAAACTCAAATTCGACCTCAACATATCTCTCACCATAAAAATGTTCATAAAAAACTCGGGGAACTTTATAGACACAAACAATACCTAACCAGCACAGCCAGGACTGCTATCACCAACTCCCAGCTAATCTCCACCTTACTCTATGCCTCACCCATACTCACCAACCTTAGACAGACTGACCTAAACAGACTAAAATCCTGCTACAATACAATTATAAAGTTTGCAACAGGCGAATCCTACCACAGTCACCACCGCAACTCACTTAGGGAACTAGATTGGCTTGAACTCCCACAACTTCTTCACCTGAATCAACTCTCATTTGCCCACAAACTAATAAACCACCTCCATAATATCCCATCACTTCAAAACTTACTACAACCCTGTATTTCTTCAAGACCCCTACAATCCAGTAGCATAAATCTGCTTCTTACCACTAAACCCAAAAAGTCAACAGGTGAAGCCCTTTTCTCTTATGGTATTTCCAAACTATGGAATAACCCCCCCCCCAACCAAACTACCTTCCACCTAAAAATTCACTGGCTCTGCCCTTGCCAATCCCTGACTAACACACCTCCCAAACACTTAGTACAACACTATCTCTCTTCTTATCCTATTATCAACTTAACCCTTAAGTATCATTATATCGTCAACTTTTTTCTGTTCTTACTACTGTACTGTGTGATCTGAATGACATGTTGATTACTGTTGGATCATCTACTAGTGTAACATTATATTGTAAAATTCCTTTATTGTACATCTTTCTTATTTGTACTTGTTGGAGCTTTTCTCCCCGGGCCTCCGCTAAAAAAGGACCTGTGTCCAGTCAGAATTTCCCGGAAAATAAATGTAATAAATAATACATAAATAAATAAATACATTTCTAATGCTCAGTTTGTTAAGGAGATGGGGGCCCTATCTTTTGTGGACAATTTTGAAGATAAGCTATTTAAGGCCTAGCTGTCACTGGAAGACATTTATTTTTATTCAGTATAATTAGTGCTTTCTGTTAAAACCAGATTAATAAATGTAAGTTTTTTTTTATTTCTTTGAACCATATGAATGATTGTATGATATGCACCACATTTTCCTTAAGGGTATACATATTAAATTCCTTTACTGTCTTTTCACGTGGCTTCTGATAAAGTCTTTGCACCAGTTTTGTAGTCATTTAAAAATCCCCATGTTGTGTAATTATAACAATAGGATGCCATGAACTGTGCATGGAACTCTAGATGTATTCTCAATAAATGTACAGTGGGATAACTTCAAATCCCCCTTTACTAGTCATACCTTTTTGTTTATATACAGCTTAATATTTCCCAAGTCGTTTTACTACTTCCTCATACTGTCTGCTTACATTTAGGTCATCCAGTATGACTACCCTAGAAATTTCGCTTTTGTTATTGCAGTTTATCCTCTATTAGTGTACTCTTTCCTCTGTTTTGATTTCCAGGAACATAAATCTGCACTTCTTTATGCTGATCTAAGCTACCATATATATGGTATTCTTTTAATTTAGCCAAGTTCTTTCAAAACCAAACTTTTTGTATTATCTCTGTTACAGACATTTTTGTTGTCTGATTAAATATTCCTCCCCCCCTCCACATACATTGCCTTTATAAATATATTAAAAACAAAACAGAAACAGTAACAAAACTTGCAGTATTCAAATTGTACTGGCCTTCCATTACTTTGTGGAGGAAACCATTTACTATTGCACTCGATGCTGGTCATTCAGTCAGTTTTTAACACTGTCTGTCTTCTGCAAATATGAGCAAGTCATATCCAGTTTTGCCAGATTTGGGCTTTATGTCTCTTTAGCTTGGTATCTGTTTGCAATTAAATTCCAAGGTCAGACAGAGGCAATTATGCTAAGGGACACTGATGTATGATTATTAAAAATGAAATTCCATTTCCGTGAGCTAAAATTGTTTGATTTATACCAGTGACAGTTAAGTGTAATTTCTGATTATTGCCATGGCAAGTTTATCTATGTGTAAACAAAATTAAAACAGATTCTAAGTAAAAAATACAGAATAAAGCAAACAAATCTTTTCACAAGCAGTAAATATCAGAAGAAATATAAATAATAATAAAGAACCATTCTGTTTTAAGATGCTAAATTTCATGAAATCTCACTTTTTCCAGTACTTGTATTCATACTTTGGGTATAATCACATACAAAAAAAAAATAGAAAAAATAATCTCCTTGGTTATTGTCAAATTAGCATGCTGCAAAAGTAGAACAAATAGTAAAATACTTCATATTTGTAACACTTGCATAAAATAACTGTGTGTAGTAATCTGAGTCCGAAAATGTTTGGCTTGCAACCCTATATCTTGCTACAACATATTCCAAGGATATCATATTTGTTTAACACCTGTTTTTATGTGGCCAGTGTCCAGTGCCTTTGATGAAATTTAAACAGGTCAGTACCTCAGCCTTTCCTTCCCCTTGACTACTAGCTTGATTACATATGGCTCTGTTTTTATTACTTGGCCGCTACCTTAGCATCAACTCAGGATTAATTTAAAATGTTACAGGTGACTTTTGTTCTCTGCTAGTTTACCATTCATCTTTGACTAATTAAAAAAAATGGTTAGAAGTACCACTAGATCTTTTCTGTCCTAAAATAAACATATGGCTGATTTTAAAAGGTTATTATTTCTGTACTGTCTTGCTATCCACCTGTGAATACTTTAAAAAGTTAGTTGGAAGCATCAAGTGTTCCTCTCCTGTCTTATCACCTTCCCAAGATTAATTTAAAAAGGTAGCCCCAGCATCACTCATTCTCTGCTGCCACCTACCCATAATTAATTTAGAAATTTAGTTAGAGGTATCACTAGGTACCATCAACATATATGACTTTTTTTTTAATTTCTCCAAGTCTTTTGGGTTTCTAATATCATGACATGAATGGACCCCATTCCTAACAAAGTACGATTAAAGTTCATGAAATTAGTATCGTTTCAATCTTTGATGTCAGCCAGAAGTGCTCTTCGCAGCACCTGTAATGTGCCCAGTAATGACTCCTTCTACAATTTGTATGGGGGTTACATGTATTGGTAACATATCTAAATATGGTTGTAGATTCTTTTTTGTAAGGCCCGTTGCTCCTACTGCTATTGGAACTGTCTGGGTATCTTTCTTCCACATTGCTCTTGTTTCTGCCTGCAAATCCTAATATTTTATGATTTTGTGTTTCTCTGTATGCAAGACACTGTAGATATTGTGTGTAGCGATTTCAATGATCAATGCTACTTTTGTCTTCTTTTCATGGACCACAATATCTGGTTTTCTCACATCTCTCTTTTGAACTATTGGTAATGGGAGATCCTATGTGATGTAGGCTTCATCATTTTCTATGATGCTTTGCGGCTCATGTTTCCAGTGTTTTTCAGCTACTTCAGTATTATAATGTTTGAATAGTTCCCAGTGCAACAGGCTTGCCACATTATTATGCCTTTCAGTATACAGTCCTTCTGCAGTTTGTCACAACCAGCAACAAGATGTGCAACTGTTTCCAACTCTGTTTTACAAAACCTACATTTGTCTGCTTCTCCCACATGTTCAATGGACTTTGTAAACCAACATGTACGTAGCCCACTATCTTGGGCCACCGATATTAACCTTTCATCTTTTGGTTTGAATTCACATCTCCTTAACCATTCCTGCATTTGATTCTGATCAACATGAGGTTCTTCCAGGAGTTTTCTATACTTTCAACTATATTTATGCATTTCCCACATTTCTTGCCTTCTCATCTGATCATTCACCTTATATTCTTTCTTTGTTTCTTGGCACATCAGTTTCTACCTGATTTTTATCTACTTCTGGTATGATTTCCATTCTTGCTTGACACCAATATGCTTCTGCTAGATTAAGAAGGGAAGTCCTCTTAGATTTATTCTCCTCATGTTTGAAAACATTCACTATATTTGGGTCTTGTGAGGTCAGCAGATATGTCTGCAGTCCACTATTGCAGATTTATACATGTAATCAATTTCAAGGAGACCCATACTTCCTTCAGAATGGGGAATATATAATATTGGTATGCAATGATTTTTATAAAATATTTGGTGAGCATGAAGCATCTTTCTTGTTTTCCTGTCTACTCTATCCAACACATTTTGGGGCCAGTCAATCACTCCAAAACTGTAAATTAGGACAGGAAAAGCAAACTAATTTATAGCTTGAATTTTGTTCCTAGATATCAATATTTTCAAGATTAATTTAAGTCTTCTAAAGTATTACTTACTAAGTTTTATTTGCATTTGTTCATGTTTTATTATTGCTCCTTCATCAATTCCCAAATATTTATATACTCCCTCTTGCTCAAGGTCTTTTATATAACATTCTTGTCCCAAAGTGATGTTTCTTGGTGCTGCAGTTTTCCTGCTTTAAAGGTTGTTTTTGCACATTTATCAAGACCAAATGACATTCTTATATCATTCGATAAAGTTTTGACTATTTTCACTTGTACTTTCCGTTACTTGTCTGATGAGCTATATAGTTTTAAATCATTGACAAAGAAGATGTGAGGTCTTAACACTTTGTTGTTTTCTAGAAGCCAAATTCTAGCCATGGCCTAATCTGTTAAGTAGACAGTTTAATGGCTTAAGGGCAAGACAGAACAGCAGAGGTGACAGGGAGTCACCCTGGAATATCCCCCTTTGAAGTTTTATCCCTGGAATAATAATTTGTTCTTTATCATGGCTTAATTGCAAAGTGGTCTGCCACTGTTTCATGGTCACTGTGATGTAGTCGGTCAGTGTAGGGTGTATCTTATACATTTTAAGCACTCTTTTATCCATGAATGTGGTATACTATCAAGTACATTTTTGTAGTCAATCCATGCCATACTTAGATTCTTCCACTTTTTACAGTTCTCCATTATGACTTTATTTAGCAACAGATGATCCTTTGTTCCATATGACTTTCTTTTATTATCCTTTTGTTCCATTGCCGTTACTGAATTTTCTTCTAAATGACTATAAACTCTGTCAGCATCAATTCCAGTGTATAGTTTATACATCGTCGGAAGGCAAGTTATTGGTCTATAATTTTTTGGATAACTTGCAAGTTCACTCTTAAGTAGGAGCATTGTTTTTCCTGTTAGCAAGGACGGTGTCTGTTCAGGGTGCACATATAAATAGTTCTTACTCATGGCTAAATCTTTGTGCAAATATGTTAATACTTTTAGCCAGATGTTAGGTACTGCATCTGGGCCTGGGGTTTTCCACTTGGAGGCTTTTCTTAACTTTATCTCAATCTCACTGGCTGTACTTCATCCCATTTCATATCCTGTACCTTTAAACTTCTTATTCTTTCTTTTACTTCTTCTACCCATTTAGCATCTTTGTTACGTTCCACAGGATCTTCATAGATACGTCTCCAAAATGTATTTATTTCTTTGTTTTGGATGATCTTTCAATTCCTTTTTCCATGTTTTCCAATTCTCCATAGAACTTTTTGGGGTCATCAATATATTGCTTATTTTGTACTTTTCCTTTATATTTATTTGTGTATCTCCTAAGTTTTTCTACCTGTGCTGAGATTTTTAGTTTATTCTTTGCAATAGTGCAAGATAGATCCTGATCCATTATAATATTGTGCATTGCTTTTATCATGTCTATCTTTCTAAGTATTTTTGTTGATCTGTTCCCTCCTCTATACTCTTCTAACAGTGACACTTCTTGTTTTAATTTCTTTATAGTTTTCTCTATTCGATACTTCCATGATGGTATTCAATTTCTCCCCTTCTTTTCCCTTACTACCCTAAGTTCTTGTGGTAGAATTTTATCTGATATTAATTTAGCTGCACAGTAATATATCCTGTTTACTTCTGTTATACTGCATGGATCTCTATGGGCAGTCCTAATAACTGTCTTCATTTGTTTTAGCAAACTTCTGACTTTTTGTGTTTTATTGACCTTCTGCAGTCTATGTCTTTCATTGATCTTAATATGTCAATCTATCTCTATTAAATCAAGCAACTTTTCTCTCAGCTGATGTTCTTCTAAACTGAGGCCACATTGTTTTGCTCTCCACTTCCTGTGGGCATTCTATAGAGAGTTCTAGTGCATCCTCCTGTGGCACATTCTCTTCAGTTTCATCCTGTGTCATCTGTTGCTCTCTCATATGGGAACTCACTGGTCCATCACTCCTCAACAATTACAGCGTCACAGTTGCCACAGTTTCCTGTTCCTTTCCCTGCTGTCCAGCTTCAAGTGAATGTTTTTATTGGTTTCCTGTGGAAGGCTCCAAAATATCTTTATATGGCAACTGCCCATTTGCTTCCCTTTCCACTGATTTCTCCTTACTTTGGACATCTCTCTATCCTGCTCCGGTCCTTTCTGAGATAGATTTTTTACACTGAATCCTTCACTTTGCAGGTACTCCATAACCTCAGTTTCTATTTCTTTAACTTCACCATTACTAATCTCCTTTTCTACTTTTCCTCTTTGTCTTCTTATTTTTTGTATTGTAAAGTTTCCATGTCCAGATTCCTTTGCCTGTATTTCTCTTCAAATATCTTTGGTGCTGCTCTTTTTGTATTGATTAATTTTGCTTTCTCCTTTGCACAAATATTACACCACATTAAATCTCTTTTTCTTTCCCATGTCCATATTTCTTCTTCCGAGGTCTCCTGATCCTCCTATTTCTCCTTACGTTGGGGGCTCGTTCCATCATGCTGTAATGCAACTTGTGTTAGACCTCTACAAAAAATCTTTCACTTCGCAGACATTCCATAACTTCAGCTTCTATTTTTTTTACTTGTACTTTACTAATGTTCTTTTCTACATTCCCTCTTTGTGATATTTTTTTTTATTGTGAAATTTTCCATATGACTAATTTGGCTGCTCTGGTGGTGCAGAAAGATAAAACCCTAACTATAGCCCAGCCAACCCGGTTGATAAGTGGCTTGAGAAACTGACAGAGTAGAAGGGAAGGATGGATGTTGCCCATTCTGGGGGGAAGGACACTAACTGGTGGTACTCCCTAAGGGGAGACATGGTCCAAAGAAGGGAGTTCTGAAGAAGTCCCAGATGTACAGATGAAAGCATTCAACTTGTATCAGCAAACTTTTATAACTGGAGTATTAATCTACAGTTGTATTTTTTGAGAATTATTTGTCACTATTTTACAGCTGTGACAACATCTATTTGATCAAAGGGAGGTTGCCCTTAGACACAACCAGTGAGCATGGCAGGGTGGGGGTGGGGGTAAGGCATACAAAAATAACTAAAAAAAACACTGAACAGAAGCACAGATGGCCAGGCTCCCAGGATGCCATTGAGATTCATGACAGGACCCATCAACACTGGAGCAAATCAGAGAGGGGAGGATAAGAGGATGCTGGTAGACCTGGTGTGGACTTGGTACACTAAGACTGGGCCAGTATAAAGGTCTGAGGGGACTACATACATACACACACACACACACACACACACACACACGCACGCACGCACGCACACACACACACACACACACACACACACACACACACACACGGACGCACACACACACACACACACACACACACACACACACACACACACACACACACACACACACACACACACACACACACACACACACACACACACACACACACACACACACACACACACACACACACACACACACACACACACACACACACACACACACACACACACACACACACACACACACACACACACACACACACACACACACACACACACACACACACACACACACACACACACACACACACACACACATGCACACACATGCACACACACATATATTTATATGATTAACTTGAAAAGTTAGTTAAAAGTATTACTAGTTCCTTGCTGCCTTACCATCTACAGTTGATTAACTTAAAACGTTAGTTAGAACATCATTAGCGCTCCATTCATAGGTTCATAGGTAAGTACTAGGCTATCTACCCAAGGGAATCTATAAGCCTAGCCAGAATGTGTTGGCTTTCGCCACCCCCTAAGATTAGTTCCCTGTGCCTCGGTACAGCAGAGCCATTACTTCCCTGTGCCTATGTCCAGCAGAGCCACTGGAGTGATCCCCAGGGTAAATTTTCTGTTTCCCATCCACTCATCAAGGTTTCTCTTGAAGAGTGTTAGTGAGGGGCTCTGCCTAATGTAGATTGGAATCCTGTTCCAAAGCATGGGGATTCTCTGGGACAGGAATCTATCCCTCCAGCATGTCCTATTTATTGTTGTGGTGAGGTTTAGATCCCTAGAGCGTGTGGCTCTTGGGGATATGTTTTTTTTTAGGTGGAGCATGTCCATCAATTCTGGGTTGGACATGGCCTTGTATGTCAGGCAGAGATCACCTTCGAGTAAGTGGTATGCAATCGAGTACAGCTGGAGTTTTTTCAGTCAAGCTGCATAGAGCATATGTTTGAGGCCAGTAATCCTCCTGGTGAGCTATGTCTGTGGTCTTTCCAGCTGTTGCAGGTGTCTTGTAAGGTACATCCCAAATGGGGCATTGTACTCTATGATGGGTCTGATGAGTGATGAGTAGACGGGCACAATAACCTCTTTTGTTCTAGATGCGAACCCTTTTGTGATTAGGTGGGCCACATAGAAGGATTTTCTAACCACCTTGGCAATATGATTATCAAATGAGAGATTACTATCTACTTGGGTCCCCAGATCCCTTATTACATTTTCTGTATTTAGGTGACTACCACGTATGTGGTAGTTCGCGGGTACTTTGTTTTTTCCAAAGGGGATGAGTATGCACTTTTTGGCATTTAGCTTGAGGCCATGATTTTGACATCAGGTATATGTCTCAGTGAGACCCTTCTGGAGGATGTCTGTATCAGCTGGAGAGTTAATTATGGCCCCCAGTTTTCAGTCGTCTGTGAACTTGGTCAGCCATAGTCCTCCTGTGCTTGCCTGTACCTCTGAGAAGTATATACCGAACAAGAGGGGTCCCAGGACTGAGCCCTGGGGGATGCCACTTGTAACTGGTTTAGAGTCGGACCTAGAGCCTGCAACTCTCATCGTGTGGGTTCTATCCGTGAGCCAATTGGCAACCCATCTCTTGACATAGGGGTTTATGTTCAGGCTGGTGAGCTTGTCTATAATACCAGAATGGGGAATGGTGTTGAAAGCCTTTGCGAGGTCTAGGTAGGTTGTGTGGACCTCCTTTCCCTTGTCTAAAGCCTTGGTAACTCTCTCAAAGAAGTCCACCAGGTTTAAGAGGCATGATCTGCCCTTAACAAAGCCAAACTGAGAAGGGTCCAATGTTTGAAGGTTCCCAATGTCTATGTTAATGAATTCCATGATGATGCGCTCCACAGCTTTGCAGACCAGGCTAGTCAGGCTTATAGGGTGATAGTTCCTAGGGTCCATTGTGGCTCCACCTTTGTGGAGTGGGATAACTGTTGCTGTGCGCCACTCTATGGGTACGTGGCCTGTAGAGAGTCTGAATTTGAACAGTGTGTTTAGGTGTGAGGGGTTAGTTCATTTTGGCGCTCATGTAAGACACAGCCTGGGACACTGTCTGGTCCCATTGAAGCTGTATTTTTGGCTTTGGATAGGGCTGTTTTAACCTATGTGTCAGTGATTGCTGGGGCACTACATTCTTCTGGTATAATTATGGGCCCTTTAGGGGGTGAGAGGGGGGCGAAGTTTTCACTAAACCTGTCTGCCAGAATATTGGCAATATCAGTCGGTTCAGTGTATTTTGTGCCATTCTGCACTAACTCCGAGAAGATCTGAGAGTTTCCACTTAGGTTCTTGACATAGCTAAAGAACTATTTGTGGTTATCTTTGGAGTCCTTGGCAATTTTTCTTTCGAAGCTAGCCTTGGATGATTTTATGTGGGATCATAGTTTCTTGCTGATACTAATCAGGGATGTCTTTCCTTCTTGGGATTTTACTCTTTTCTGCACTAGTTTCCTCCTTCTATTGTATAGCTTGTTTATGGCAGTGGTCCACCAGACTAGTTTCCTTTTCTTGAAGGAGTGAGTCTTGGTTTTGCTTGGGATAGCATGATCCATGCATTCTTTCAGGTGCTCAGAGAGTGTCTTTGAAAGGGATTCAGCAGCTTGGACAGCATTGTCCTTTAGCATGGGGGCTGTGAACCTTTCCACCTTGGTCTTAAGTAACGTGAAATTTGCTTTTGAAAACTTTTTCATGGTGGTTTCTTTGATTGGGGTGGGGGCGGAATGTGGATATCCAGAGTGATTAGTCTATGGTCTGATCTAACCAGCGAGGGTTTGACCTCCAGTGTAGAACACCGGTCGCCCATGTTGGTGATGACCAGGTCCAATATGTTGTCACCTCTGGTGGGGGTGTTGACCAGTTGATCCAGGGTGTTCGAGTTTATAAATTCTAGGAAGCGTTGGGCAAAACAGTTAGTACTTGAGTAATTCTCCCAGTTAATGTTAGGGTAATTGAAGTCAACCAATATTAAGGCATTTGGTAGGACCTTCATATTTTCCAGTGTCTCCAGAAACACGGAATGGGGGTCCTGGGTCATGGTGGGTGATCTGTAGCAAGCTACAATTTGAATTGCAGTTTTGCCCATTGTTCGTTGCACATGGATGATCTCTGAGGCATTGTGCTGTGCCACTAACCTGTAGGTGTGGGTATCCTTGATGAATATGGATACACCCCCACCTTTTGTGTTTTGGTCCGGGTTCTGTGGCTGAAAAGTATGGTATGAGTTATAGCCTGGTAGTGCTGGGGTGCTCTCTGGAGCCTTAAACCAGGTTTCCGTTACTGCACAGATATCGATGTTCTCCATACTGAGGAGTGCCTCGAGTGCATGCATTTTGAGGTTTAGACTTCTGGCATTGAGTAGCATTGCCCTCAATTTTTGGTTACTTGTGCTATTTACGGTGGTGGGTTTGTCTTTTGAGCCTTTCCTAAAAAAGGCACCATGGGGGCGGCAAAGGCCTTGGCCAGTATTTGAAAGCCCAAGGGTGACAGGTGCAAGCCATCTCCTGAGAAGCAACGTGGCCTATCGAGCATGTCATCTCAGGTGGACAGATACTGGATCCCCTTTGAACAACACCAGAAACCAAGCCAATTGTTGAAATTTATCATTTTTTCTTTATACTGTGGCATCATTCTTGGTGAGGGCAGGATGCTACCCAGGGTCAGGGTCATACCGGCCTGGACTACGTGATCAGAGAGCTCTTCCATGCCTCTTATCATGTAGTCCAGGGAGGTACGTCTCAGGTCATTCACAGCAACATGGATAATGACAGAGTCATATTTGTACTTGTTCTGGAGTGACCTGAGTGCTTGTGTTATGAGTCGGATCTTGGCGCCTGACAGGCAGCTAACTGTAACCTTCTCCTTGTCCAGCCTAGTTAGTGGGACATCAGTGTGCCTGACTATAGAGTCGCCTATTACTAGTGTGTTATGTATGTTATTTTGCCTTAAGGGCTGTGATTGCGTGGCACACTGATTACATGAAGTATGTGTTTCATGGTTTGTGATGGGGTGTGGAGGTTGCTTGAGTGTCTGCTTTGGAGGTCTCTGTTGCTTTTGCAGATTTTTATTTAGGGCCTTCGAGTATGTTTTTGTGTATTTATGTGTGTTATTTGCTAGTGTTGATTTAGTAAGTCTATATGAGACTGGTGGTGTGTTGCAAGTATTTTCCTTCTCCTCTTGACTGTCAGTTCCAGTCTTGGGTTGAGAGAACTTTGCCTCCAGTTTGGCTGTATAATTGCATCTCTCGCATATATTAGTGTTTGGTGGTAGGAAGAGAGGGTTGTCTGTACTTAAGGCATTTGTAACATTGCCTCAAAATGCTCAGATTCACCAGTTGGACTGGAGAGTACACCTGAAACTGCCCTTTGGACATGCCTGAATAGAGAAAGTGAGCTGTTTTACTGATTAGCTGGTAGGAATGAATAGAGAGCCTTGTCCTTCTGGACAGTATAGGGGGTCTAGTGCTACAGTTAATTAGTGCTTGCTATGAGTTTTGAGCAAGTGCTGGCTGTAAAATGAATGGTTTGAGTGCTTAAGTTGAAAGTTTGTCTAGTTCCAAGGGAAAAATTGAAGAGCAGACTTCGTGGAACCGGGAATAGTTTAACCCTAGCTGACCAGCCCTGCCCGGCGTGCGAAACCGCACAAATGCGTTTTTTATAGCAGGGAAATGAAAGAGATAGAAATTAGCCCAAAATGACCAATAAACTACTAACTTCTGGGCTACAGCAAACAAGGCGCACAAATTTCAGAAAGAAACAGATCAAATAAGCAGGCACAATAAGCCTTTAACCAGAAATTTCCAGCTCAGAAGGGCAGAATCTAGCCTCTCCTTCCACAAGAGTGCAGACTATAAACCTTCTTAATGTAAAATAACTGGCCTGAACTATTCATCTTCAATCAATTTAATAAACAATTACTTAAAAGCTGCACTGGTTCTTTGCTACCTTACAATCACCCCATGATTAATTTAAAATGCTAGTGTGAGGTATCACAACTTGTCTGTGGTTTTACCATCCACCTATAATTAATTTAAAAGATAGTTAAAAGCGTCATTAGTTCCTGTAACTTGATATTTTACTATCCAACTATAATTCATTTAAAAAGCTAGAAGCATCACTACTTCTCTGTTGCCTTACTATACGCTCATGTTTAATTTAAAAAAGTTAATGAGAAATATCAGAAGTTGTGTGTTGCTTTATTATCCAGAAGTGATTGATTTAAAAATAAGACTGAAGCATTACTGGTTCGCTGATGCATTACCAGTTTCCATCCACACTGATTCATTTTAAAAAGTTAATTGGATGCATCACTGGTTCTTTGCTGCATGGTACCTTGTCATCCAACAAGTTAGGGGCATCACTTGGACTCTGGTGCCTTATCATTCATGTGCGTTATTCTAACAAGTTAGAGGCTTTGCTGGGACTCTGGTGCCTTATCATCCATGTGCGTTACTTTAACAAGTTAGAGGCTTCACTGGGACTCTAGTGCCTCATCATCCATTGGTTGTAACTTAAGTTAGAGGCTTCACTGGGATTCTGGTACTTTATCATCCATCTGTGTTAACTTAACAAATAAGAGGCCTCACTGGTACTTAAGTGTTTTATCATCCATCTATGTTCATTTAACATTAGAGGCATCACCAGGACTCTGACACCTTATCTTTAATCTGTGTTAATTTAACAAGTTAGAAGCCTCACTGGGATTATGATGCCTTATCATCCACATGTGTTAACTTAACAAGTTAGAGGCCTCACTGTTACTTCAGTGCCTTATCATCCATTTGTATTAATTTAACAAGTTAGAGGCCTCATGTGATAGTGGTACCTAATCATCCATTTGTGTTAACAAGTTGGAGCTCTCACTGGTTCTCTGGTGCCTTATCATGCATCTGTGCTAACTTAGCAAGTTAGAGATCACTCTGGTGCCTAACCATCCAACTCTGTTAATTTAACAAGTTAGATGCCTCACTGATACTTTGGCACCTTATCATCTACTTGTGTTAACCTAACAAGTTAGAGGCCTCACAGGACAGTGGGGCCTTATCATCCATCTCTGTTAATTTAACAAGTTAGAGACCTCACCAGGACTCTGGTGCCCTATCATCCATTGGTGGTAATTTAAGTTAGAGGCCTCATGAAACAGTGGAGACTTATCATCTATCTGTGTTAACAAGTTGGAGGCCAAAATGGGACTCTGGTGCCTTATCATTCATCTATGTTATTCTATTGCTTAAGATCACAGATGCAGGTTTTCCAGTTTTCTTGAGGGCAAATTAGCTTTTTAATGTATGTCATGGGCAGAGAATATATTGTAATTAGTTCTCCTCTAACATTCATCCAGTTGTGTGCATATTCCTTCCAGAAAATATTTACTTCCTTGCACACTCAATTTTGATTTACACTGACTGGTTGCTTATAGGGGATTTCAGCAGATTAATTGGTTAAAGGGAATTAAAGCAAATTGGCTGCTTATGGGGGCATGTTTGCAAACTGATTGGTTAAATAGGAGCAGATTAGTTGGTTGTAGAGAACATCATGAAATATCAGCAGACTAGCTAAAAAATGAATTTCAGCAGATTAACTGGTTACAGGAGATTTCAACATCTGGCCTGATGCTGTGTCTCTGCTTGTTACTGACTGATTTCTGAGCACTGTCTATGGCTTTGGGTTTGTTCATGTGGTCATCGCTATGATGCAACGGCACTTATTTGTCTTGGTGCTCTGTCTGCATATGGTCTCCTCTGGCCTGATAGTAAAGCTACTGTTTTGGCATGTCTTCTACTTGGCCCACCTTGCATTGCAGCTTCTTCATCTATAACCAGCATCTTGAGCCTGTGAAGTACTGAAATGTAGGTCTTGTTACTTGAACCAGACTTGGGTAAACTGGTTCCCCAGGCAAAAAGGCTCCATGATGCCCCCCATAGCCCAACCTATTCTGGCCTACTTACACTATCCAAATTAACTTTGATTACCTTAATTACTTTTAATTTTTTTTCTTTCTTTTTCTCACAGTTTGTCTCACTCTTCAGTTTTTCCTGCAGTTATTCATTAATTCATTCATTCATTCATTCACTCATTCATTCAATATGTTCTATCCAAACAAGACTGCACTCTGATAACTGCGGAGAAAACAACTGCATTAAGCCAGAGATCTGGGGGGGCCACAAGGTCTTCAGAAGCCATGGTTGTTCTAGATGCTCAGGGTGTATTTTAAATAAACATTTTGTCCATTAATAGCCTGAGCAAAAAATATTGTCAAGGAAAGAAAGTTCGTCTCATGCTTCAACTTTGTTTTTTTCTGCAACTTTTTAGTACATCCTAACTGACCAAGATTACACTGTAATAAGTGCAATGAAAATAACTTTATTTAGCCAGGGGGACTGTGAGCCGAAGCCATGAGGTATCAAGATGCTTTGAGATGCACTTTAGAGTTTTTATAAACAACCTTTTCATCCAGTGATGGCCTGAATAATAACCATGATTAAAGAAATAAATTTAGTCTTACTTTTCAACTTTGCGTTTTCCTACATCCTTTCAAAAACACCCTAACTGACTTAATCTACCTTATATTAACTAAATTAAGCTGGTGGTCTGGGGGCTGTGAGGTACCCAGAAGCATGGGGTTATAGATGATCAGAGGCCCATTTTAGAAGTTTTTCCAACCTTTTGATCCAATGATGACCTGAACAAAAAGTATGCATACATTAAATAAATTTAATCTTACTTTTTTATTTCAAGGAAGGAATATGTTGTTTCTAAGTTTTAGTGCTCAAAATTGACCAAATATAATTTCACAATAAACTGAGAAGACAAATGCTTGTGAGGATGTATATATCATATATCGGCATAGTACCTGCCCCCTACCCTCCACCTCAAAATAGGTGGTCACTTCATGTGTATCTCCTTCTGGTGTTAAACTGGGATTAAAATTAAGGCAAAAATATCCACAATCATATATCGAGGTGCTGCTACCGCTGTCATAGTTATATAGAGTATGTCTCCTCAACCCCTGACTCCAAAATGGCAGCTACCATCTGTGTACACTTCTGATGTCAGACTGGGACAAAACTGAAAACATAAATATAATATAATATAATATAATATAATATAATATAATATAATATAATATAATATAATATAATATAAGATAATATATCTGCTCTCAGACATGCTTATTTACCCCACAAGGAAAGACACCTGTATATGCATCAGATGCTCGACTGTGAGGAAAATGAAAAAAAAAAATAATTGCAATAATGTTTCTAATTTGTTATTTCTAGAGACAGTACAGTGCTCTTATACAAGCTATAGTGACACTCCATGCATCCCTATGAAATTTGTGTGAAACATTAAAAAAAATAATGACCAGGCTATCCCCAGCCCAAAACAAGATATAGTGATCTCTGAGGTTTGGGAAGAATGTTAAAGAAAAAATGACAATATCACCATCCCTGCACACAAGTACAATGACCTTTTGGGTACAGCCATGAGCAGGTTTGGTTTTAGACTAGGTGGGGTTCAGGGCAGAGGCAATTTCTAAGACCATGTCAAAATTCACTTATACAGCCTTGGTAGGGGGAGGGCACCAGCCCCAAGAAATTCTGAAGGTCTGGGTATTCTGTGTTACATCATTCCTTATTTTTGTGAGATGACTGTTAAACGGAACAAGTGACAACAGGATCCATTACTTTCAATCAGACAACCCCCACCAAGAAGTTATAGCCACTTCTATGAACAGTTCAGACCTCTGACTGAGATAAAACAGGATGACTGTGTAATGTATTTCACCATTGTTCCAAAAACAGTTAACACACATTAAAATATTGCCTGTTGCTTCCCATATTCACATTAGTCTTGCAAACACAAAATAATAAGCAAACAGCAGCAAGCAGCAAGTAATTTTCTTCCACAGCAATTACTTATACCTACTCTGTGCATATTAGGTGTCTAGTTAAGAAATCCATCTTACTTCTCACAAAAGCACACTAGTCATGCAAATCCATATAGTGATGGTTTAAAGTGAAAAAAGACTAGAAAGGCAATTATTTTCACACAGCCAATCCCAAACCCCACTCAGCAGTTACAGTCACAGCATCTGATGACTATGCTAATATGGTTTCACTTCCACAGCCCACACATACAAGTTGCCACACATTAAAGTATTCAAATTCAAGTTGCTCCACACAAATCACAAAGCCAAAAATTGCCAAATATCATTGCCAGCAGTAGTATAAAAACAGTGCTAACAAAACTTCTGACCGCATCATTACTGTCATCCCAACTACCCATATAAATCACAAAGCCAGAAATATTGCCCAAAATATCTGCTTGATCAATGCCATCATAAGTGTAAAAACAGTAACAACACTTATCTCACATCACCATCCCCATTGTCCCAACTGCCCACACATCACAAAGCCAGAAATGTTGTCCAAAGTATCTGGTTGGTCACTGCCAGCATTACTGTAAAACTAGTAATAACACTTATCTCATGATGCTGTTCTCTTCATCTTGACTGCCCGCATAAAATCATAAAGCCAGAAATATTGCCAAAAATATTTTTGATCACATCAAGCCTTATTGTGAAACCAGTAATAACTTATCTCATGGGGCCAAAGTGACATTCCCTTCATCCAAACTGCCCAAAACAAATCACAAAGCCAGAAATATTGCCCAAAGCATCTGGTTGATCAGTGCAAACATGATTGATTGATTGATTCATTGATTGATTGATTCATTGATTGATTGAGTGATTGATTGATTTTACATTTGCTGACCGGGTTAGTCCTACTGAGCTTAGTAGCTTATTTTCAGTGGAGACCCGGGGAGAAAAGCTCCACAGTAAGATACAATTTCATTAAATAAGAGAATTAGATTATATGACAAACAATAGGAGTTCAGCAACTACATACAATATTAATATAGCTGTTACAGATAATGAGGATATGCCAAGAGTAGAGCAATAATCTGTTACTAGAGAAATACAAAAGTTGTTCTAAATTCATGAAACAACAATAATATGTAGAATGTTATGGCTAGTATTGTTTGAAAAATGGGAGAGATTATAGGGACAGAGTGAGACACAAGGGAGATGAGTAAAGGAGGTAGATGGGCAATAATAGAATATAGGATAGTGTATGAGAGGGGTGAGTGATATGATTCTGGAAAAAAGAGGAGAAATTGTATAGGGAGAGAGAGTGGGTGGGGGGGGGTGAAAAGGAGTCTTTGGTGTGAGGGGGTGAAATTTAGGGAGAATGAGTGCAGTGGCAAGACCATTTTGTTTTTAGGTATTCTCATGTGGCTGTTTTGAATTGATTAGGTGTTTAAGGGATCTAATTTCTAAGGGAAGTTTATTCCAGGATATGGCAGGGTTGTAACTGTAGAGCGTGCAACCAGTTTTAGTCTTTGGTTTATATATTTGTAGCAGGTCTAGGTCAGATCTACACAGAGACCTTGTTGGGGAATATTTAGAGATACTGGAAGTAAGGCTAGGGTAGAAGGAGTGCTGGTAAAGGATAGAGTGGATAAATTGTAGTTGAGGAAGGAGGAGCAGATGGGGTAATTCAAGCCAGTCTAATTGTTTTAGGGAAAGACATTGGTGTGACCTATAAGAAATATTAACATAAAATCTTGATTGATTTGAGTTTGGTTAGGAGTGATGAGTTCAGATTGGTAAGAATGTGACGACTATGCAATAAACTAGGAAGAAGGTAAGCAGTGGAGAGAGTAATTTGTGCTTTGCTAGTTAAGTACGTTTTGTTGTGGTAAAGGAGTCCTAGTTTTGGTGTGTCTTTTTAATACAGTTAGACACATGTAAATCAAATTTAAGTTGGTCATCAATTGTGACTCATGAGTTTTGAACTAGAATCATCTGTGATGGATATGTTATTGCTGCATAGTATAGTAAAAGTAGATTTGAGATTTGCAAGGTTTTGTGGGGAAAAGAGTAAGAGCTTGGTTTTCTTAGCGTTCAGAATTAGTTATATAAACAATCATAACACTTATCTCTCCATACCATTCCCCCATACAGACTCTCCACACAAATCACAAAGCAAGAAAAACTGCCAAAATATATGCTTGATAACTGCCAGCAGCATTATTGTAAACATAGTTTTATAATCATATCATCAACATCACATCATTGCTCTGTCTAAAATTCTGCAAAATGTCCTTGATTTTGATTTTTGACCATCTTTTAGGTGACTTTGCATCTATATTTGAATATCATGAGTTCTCTACTCCCTTCAACTCACAACATTTAAGCTAAGGTAATGTGACTTCAGAATCAAGTCATGTAGAGCACTGGCCCCCTCCCCAAATCTCCCAATGTTCTGCAGCATTTTATTTTAGTAGGTGCACCTTTTTATTTAATTAATTTATTTATTTATTTATTTATTTATTTTTTAAAGCAAAACATTGCTCTAAAAATAAATAGGGAAAGAGTGCCCCTACGATCACAATACCCTAGGTCATTGCCTAGTTTGCCTATGTGAAAGACTGGCCCTGAATGTTAGTGTGACATCCCACTACTGTCCCAGTAATCAAGGAGCCTCAATCCTCGCCACTAGTACAAGTGGGGGACATAGATTGGAAGGATGACAGGTGCACATGCAGTATTTCCAGATGCAGCTCTCTGCATCAAGTGCAATTTCCCTTAAGAGTACACAGAGACCACAGTCAGTCCGGGGCTGGTTTCTCCCTCTTTCTCCAGATTCCCGATAAGACTCCCCACTGGCACAGCTATAGAGTTGAGATCTCAGCTGAGTGACCAAGCCAAGACCTCCAGCACCCTCTCTGTCCAACCAATGCTTCATGTCCCTGCCCAAGTAGCTGACACACACTCTTTGAGGTTTGTTTAATACACACACACACACACACACACACACACACACACACACACACACACACACACACACACACACACACACACACACACCTGGGAAAGGCTGGCACAGATTTATTAGCTATGCCCTCTTTTGCCCAGAGTAGCTACTTTAAGGCCCATAACAAAGGGTGTGATGTTACTATCAATACAAATGGTTGTTTGAGCAATAGCAAGGCTAAGAGTGGCCTACGCAGTGTCACCAAAATGAATATGCAAGCACTCTCAGAACTTAAATATGTCTCACAAATACCAGCCACAATGAATGGTTTATATATTTAATAATAAATAATAAAAGAACAAGAAAATACTCAGTATATGATCACAGTAACATCAGAGTTCAGAATCACAGGAAATATTTAAAACAACATTGCAGGAGAGTCTCAAATAAAGAAAACATCTAAACTAAGTTTTGCTATATTCCTGACTATAGCTAGAGAACTACTATATCCTAGTTAACTTACTTACAGAACAAGCAAGGCAGATGTGGTGAGTGGGTCTTCCAGCTGTCAGTTCAAAGAAAAAAAATACATAATACTCAGTCTCTCTCAGAGAGTTCTTAAATTAATATCTCAAATATTACCGTTGGGATAGCTTGCAGAATGGCATCATTTCTTGTCATGTGACTCTATCCCAGGTGAAAAACAACCATTGATGCAGATGACAGCATTTAGCATCTACCTGTGAAAATGCATACACAATGGCTTTTACTCAAATTTTGGTACATGCTGGAAGTCATAAAACAATAAGCACTTGCAAGATAATGCTGAGTACCTCTGCTTCTAGAAATTGTGCCTGTTACTGCAGTGAAAATGAAAGATAACATGGCTATTAAGTAATTTAATTTCAGCTATTTTTCTGAAGTTAACCTCTGGTGTTCCATTTTCCATTGTTAAAATACATAGATTTAAACCGTTACAATAGTGTATGCACATTTCTGTTCTTTTCCAGTAGGGTACAATGTGGTTACATTTTTAAACTCATTACTTTGTAAAATACTTCCAGCACATTTCTGTACAAACCATCTTCTATGACATAACAGTTCTAATATATTTGTAACACAAGCATATGAATCATGTTGATATTCACAAATGACATATAATTATTTGCAAAATTCCAGATAGCTGGGCTGGCAGTATCTCCTTTAGTGACAGTTCTCCCCTCTCAAAGACTCAAGCTAGTTTTTCAAGCGACCCTTGAGAAACGTTGCTTGAGAGTCTTGAATCTGTGTCTGGGAATATCTTACCTCATTCCCTGTCTTGAGATTCCAGTTCCCTTGGCATTGCTGACCCCAGTACAGTGCTGCACTGTCCTATCATATGCCTGCAATCCTAGGCTTCACCATAGTAATTTGGGATTTTGCTTGGTGGCTCCCAGACTCCTTCTGCTTTGTACTGCAAATACTTAGTACCAGGGCCTCCCCATCATGGTAAGGTTTTATCATGCTCACATGGTGATGTTTGTGCCCCTGCCTAGCAGTTCTACCATGTAGTTAATATCACTGACCTTCCTTATCACTTTGAAGAGCCCCGCCCAAGCTGCCTGCAGCTTGTGTCTGACAAGAATTAGAACCAAAACCTGCTGCCCTACAGTGTACTCTCTAGCTCAAGCACTATTGTCATACCAGACCTACTTCTGCTGCTGGGCTTCTGCCAAGTTCTCCTGGGCTAAGCCCATGAGCTCCCTGAGCCTTGTCCTGTGATTTAGGACATATTCCTCAACAGACTCCTTGTGGGATTCACAATCACCCTCTCACTCATCATGAACCAAATGTAGAGGTTGCCTCACCCTATGCCCATACAGTCACTCAAAGGGTGAAAAACCTGTGGATTCCTGGGGCACCTCCCTGTAAACAGACAACAGAGGGGAAAATATTTGTCCCACTCCCTCTTAAACTCATCTGCAAATGCCCATAGCATGGTCTTAAGTGTAGAGTTTAACCTCTCAACCAGACCATTAGTCTGGAGATGATAGGGGTGGTCTTTAGGTGCTTCATCTCATAGCACTCCTACAAACAAGCCAGCACATCTGATGTGAATCTGGCACCTCTGTCAGTCAGTATTTCTTTTGGGAAACCTATCCTGATAAAAAAATCTCTAACAAAGCATTTGCCACCTTTTCTGCCTCAAAAGAGGACTTGGCAACTGCTTCAGGATATCTGGTAGCATAATCTACTACCATTAGGATATACTTTTTCCCTGTGGAACTTGGGGTACTCATAGGCCCCGCAATATTCATGGCTACTCTCTGAAATGGCTCCTCAATCACAGGCAAAGGCATCAAAGGAGCCTTGGCCTTGTCTCCTGCCTTGACTACCTTTTGGCACTGCTCACAGGTCCTGCAGTACACTGTTACATCTCTAGAAATCCCAGGGCGATAAAAGTTCTGCATAATATGCCTCTTTGTACGCTTTATGCCCATATGACCTGCAAAGAGAATATCATGGGCTATGGCTAGAAGTGCCAGATGGTAGGCTCTGGGCACTACCAACTGCTGTATTCTCTCACCCTCTAGCCCTCCCTCAGGGGTCCACTCTCTATACAGTAACCCTTTGTCTCGTTATACAGATTCCCCTTTTCCTTGACAATCAGGTGCCTCAGTGGCTACCTCCCTCAGGCTTGTAATGTAGAGTCTGAGAGCTGAGCCTGTCTCAACTCTCTCTTTGTAACACTTCTCAGCTTCCCTTCCACAGGAAATGTGGTATTCTGTGACAGCAGTGCTTCACTGTCAGCCTGGGTACTACTACTCACCTCTGCCTTTGCAGTCACTCTGTCCAAGGGAACATCAGTACCCACAAGCAACTGTGGCTTACCTTCAGTCTTACTGCTACAGGGTAGCTCCCTCTCTGAAGTAATCACCACACCAGTCCTGGCTTCAAGTCTACAGTCTATCTGGGTCCCCCCAGGCTACCAGACCCACATGCTTGTCTCCAAGCCTGACTTCATGTAACTGCATGCACACAAGGTACTGTATTATCAAAATCATTCCCTATCAGGACATCTGCAGGGATATCCTCAAACACACCTACTTGTTGGCTTCCTTTTCCACCCTCCCAGTCAAGGTGAACCCTAGCCAAAGGTATTTAGAATGGGGTATCTCCTAAAGCTCTGACTGGAGTAGACTGCCCAAGCAAGTAGTGCTCCTCTTTAACCATTGCAGGCTTCACAATGGTTAGGTCAGGGGCTGTGACTCTCTTAGCAGTGGCCTGTTTCTCATCTACTATGATAGAATATAACCTTTTGTGGTAGTTTGGTACCCTTGTTGTTTCCAGACAAATCACTGCTGGCATTCTGTCATTCCCACTAACTGGCTCTCCCACCTTTTGTTACCCACCTTGCCTCCATGGACATCTATATGCTAGATGGCCCCACTGGTTGCATTTAAAACATTTAAGCCTTGGTCCCTGCCATGCACCTGAACTAGTGGCTTCCCCTGCTACTGGTGGACTCTGTTGGGATGGTCTAGGCTGCCCACTATGGGTTCCCTTAGACCCATGAGCAGCATTGGTATCCCTTTCCTGTGCAGTGATGCTCTGCTTGCTAGGTATAGGTCTCCTTTTTTCCCCAACTTATCTGCTGTGTTACATTCTCTATCTGCTAACCAGATTCTCACATCCTCAGACAAAGTGCTAAGGGTTTGTTCCCTCACCAAAAGGTCTGCCAGCCCTTCAAAAGTGGTGACCTGACACCCACTCACCCATCTATGAAAATAAGTGCTTAACTAGCAATATATTCACACACACTTTCATCTGTCTTTTGTCTGTGCTCACAAAACTTTTTTTCTATAAGCTTCAGGTGTTAACTTAAAACACTCTGACAAACAGTTTTTAACTGTATTATAATTTAAGCAATCAGTATCAGACAATTTAGAAATAGCAGTTACATCTTTACCATGGAGTAAGGGGGTCAGGAACTGTACCCAGAGCTCTTAGTCAACATTATACTGTTTCCTATTCCTTTCAAACATATGAATAAAACTATCAAAATTATCACCTTCTGTAAATTGTGGAAGAAATTTACTGACCTTTGTTGCTTCTGGGGTTCGATTATTCCCTTCACCATTACCTCCGTGACCCTGGCAAAGAGTCAGCATCTCTTTTTCGTGTTGCCACTGCCTCTCATTTTCGTCAGCTTTCAGATGTCTCATTTTCTCTGCTGATTCTACTTCCAAACATTTGGCTTTCAGTTCAAGTTTCTTTAACTCCAGGCAGATCTTTAAGTCCTCTGTAGAAAGGTTGAACTTTTTGTTTTCTGAGAGTTGTACCTCCCCAAGACCAGTGTGATTGTTCCCCTGGTTTCTGGTCTGTGATGCAGCTGTGACTAAGGCTGCAATCATCTCTGCTTTAGTCAGGTTGGCATGACCCAGTCCTTTTGCTTGGCGCATCTCAGAAAACTAGCTCCTTTTCAGCTTGCCATAATCCCCTGCTGACATCCTTGCCTGCTCTCCCTGACTAACTAAGCTAACAAAATAAAAAATAAAATAAAACTATTGTGATATGAAACTCTGAATATTCTCAGTGTGGGTGATTGAGAGTATAAGCACTTTCTTTATTTACCACTGTATACAGGCTACAGGAGTTCAATATCCACACAACTGAATCCCAATATGTAGATATCCCACCACTGGCAACCAATATATGTGATGCCCCATCACTGGCCCATTAATCAGGGAACCTCAATCCTCACCACTAGTACCAGTGGTGGACATACATTGGGAAGATGACAGGTACACACACAGTATTTCCAGATGCAGCTCTCTGCATGAATAAAATTTCACTTAATAGCACACAGAGACCACATTCAGTCTGGGACTGGTTTCTCCCTCTTTCTCCAGATCCCCAATAAGACTCCCCACTGGCAGAGCTATAGCGTTGAGATCTCAGCTGAGTGGCCAAGCCAAGACCTCCAGCACCCTCACTGTCCAACAAGTGCTTCATGTCCCTGCCCAGGTAGCTGACACGCACACACATAGACTTGGGAAAGGCTGGCACACGTTTACTAGCTATGCCCCCTTTTGCCCAGACTATAAGGCATTTATCACTGCCACCAGCCACATCCTTATCAGTTATTTTAAGGCCCTTAACAAAGGGTGTCTAATCTTACTATGTAATGTTGCTATCAATACAAATGGTAGTTTGACCAACACCAAGGCTGTTAGGAGTAGTCTACACAGTGTCACACAATAAATATGCAAGTACTCTCAGAACTTAAATATGTTTCACAAATATCAGCCACAATGAATGGTTTAAATATATTTAATAATAAATAATAAAAGAACAAGAAAATACTCAGTATATAATCACAGTAACATCAGAGTTCAGAATCACAGGAAATGCTTAAAACACCATTGCAGGAGAGTCTCAAATAAATAAAGAAAACATCTAAACTAAGCTTTGCTATATTCCTGACTATATCTAGAGCACTACTATATCCTAGTTAACTTACTTACAGATCAAGCAAGGCAAATGTGGTCAGTGGGTATTCTAGCTGATGTTGTCAGGTCAAAGAAAAAATACAGAATACTCAGGCTCTCTCAGAGAGTTCTTAAATTAATATCTCAAATATTACTGTTGGGATAGCTTGCAGAATGGCATCATTTCTTGTCGTCTGGCTCTATTGCAGGTGAAAATCAACCACTGATGCAGCTGGTAGCATTTAACATCTACCTGTGAAAATACATACACAATGGCTTTTCCTCAAATCTTGGTACTTGAAGGAAGTCATAAAACAATAAAATCCTTGCAAGACAATGCAGAGAACCTCTAGTTCTAGACATTGTGTCTGCTACTGCACTGAAACTCAAAGATAACATCCTTTTATTACGTGGGTATAAAGTAATTTAATTTCAGCTATTTTTCTGAAGTTAACCTCTGGTGTTCCAGTTTCTATTGTTAAAATATATACATTTAAACAGTTACAATAATGTATGCACATTTCTGTTCTTTTACAGTAGGGTACACTGCGGTTACATTTTTAAGCTCAGTATTTTGTAAAATACTTCCAGTGCATATGTCTGTACAAACCATCTTGTATGACATACAGTTCTAATACATTTGTAACACAAGCATATGAATCATGTTAATATTCATAAATGACATAATTATTTGTAAAATTCCAGATAACTGGGCTGGCAGTATCTCTTTTTGTGAGAGTTACCAATGAAGATTTGATTCCTATCCTCTACCAGCTTTTCTTGGCGTGCTGTGCAGATGTTCTAGATCAGTTGGTTGCATCCCATAATATGGCTATGACTATATTTAACCAGGTGGCACCAAACCAATGTATGCTCAGCCAATGTGGTTCCCAGCTTTGAGGTACATTCCCTAAGAAGGGATGGACAAAGGTTGGAGCACTGGTGGAAGCCTGCTTACCTTTTAAGCTTTAACTGGGCAATTTCTGGGATCTGCACCAATCTGAGATCTCCTACAGAAAGGAGGTATGCTTGTACTTTTCTGTAGCTTGGCTTGGGCTTGGCTATAAAGTTCACTTGTTCTGTTACCCGCAAAGATTTTACTTTTTCTGATTGTGAGTTTACTGTTAGTTTGCATAGCAGATAGCATTAGCTCCACAATGCTGGAAATGCTTCCTGGTGTGTCCATAGAACTTGTAGTGGTACAAGTCTGAAAGTCTGTCATCTGGTTTTGGTATGGAGTTCAACTGCTTGTTTCTGAATTCATTGCTTAGAGTTGCTTTGAGTTGACTTCAAGTTTATGGCTTATAACGTGTGTCCTGGCCCCATCTATAACTAGACTAGGAAGCACTGGGTCCAGTAATATATCAGATTTTTAGGGTATCTCTGAAGACCAGTATTTTCCATTATCATTAAGGAGACTCTGCTGACTATAAACTTCAGGAAAGTAGGTTTAAGCCCTTACTTGCTTCACAGTTACCATTTTATATTGAATGTTCTCTAATCAAAAAATCTCTTTTGAGTATAACTTGAGAATCATTTTTGAAAGATAATGGCCTCCTTGGTCCTTTTCATTCCAGATTTTGAACTTCCTATAGGACTGAGAAGGCCCACATTATGGTGATGAATGATGTTTTTGTTGCAAGAGATCAACATTATTACTCTGTTTTGCCCACATTGATCTCTGTGTGATATTTGACATGGTGAATCGTTTTGGAACAACTTTGATCAACTGAGTTGTCTCCTACCACCAGCAACATACTGTACCTACTGAGAGGGTGGTATATAGATATCAGTTCCTCTTCCTCATACCAACTGGGATAGGGGGCATTTCTGGAGTCCATATTGGTTTTGTTGTTGTTCACACTGTATATCTTATCATTCAGAGATTTAATTAGAGGGAGGAGTTTGTGCTGTCATTATTTTGTGGACGATACCATCTTCCATCATAAGCACATGGCAGTCATTGATTCCCTGACAGGTGATATGCATGTCAACCCTTGGTGGATAAAGTGTAACTTAAAACTCAGTATATCCAAGGCTGAGGCCTTGCTTATTCATTCTACTCTGAAGGCCGCCACATCTATAGAACTTGACCCTAGTATAATCTCTGGGGGAAAATAGCTTGGTGCTTTTGACCAAAGTAAGCAATTTTAGTGTGATGCCAACTGAAAAGCAAGCATTTCAGGCCCATGTGTTGGCTGTTCTCAAGGCCTCTTGCTACCACATGAGAAATATTATCCCAAATAAACACCAAATGCATAGGACCTCTTAGTGGTGATACATGCTCTTGTCTCTTTGTGCTAGACTACTGCAGTGGTTTGTACCTGGGGCTTTCCATTATGCTTCTAGGACTCCTATAGTTGGTGAAACACTCCACAGCTGGAATTTTGATTTAAACTTCGTAAAGTTCTCAAATAACTCTTCTCTTGTGGAATATGCCCTGGTTACCTATAGGATCATATCTATAGTACAAGGTTCTGATGCTGGTATATTTAACACAGCATACTTGAGTCATTGTTATCTAAAAGATTTGTAGGCTCCACTGACCATTGTGTCCTCTACTCAGCCACTCAGCAGCTGTTAAATGTTAATGTAGCCTGAGACATCTGAAATGTGACTGTTTCCTTATCAGGTACTGTATCACTGAAGGATGCTACCCAAAAGTTAAAGTTTAAAAGGCAGTTTGAAGCAATACTACTTTCATGAACTTTAACCCTACACTGACTTAGAAGTCAAAAGGGAATTTTAACAGGTCCATAAACATGTATTTTCCATCTAGTTTATCTATCACTGGAGACTGTGAATTGTGTGGATTTGAAGGGTAATCTCAGTTTTACTTGTTTAATTTTAATTGTTCTGTGTATTTATTCTTGATTTTATTCTGTATTTATTGGCTTGCCTGTTTGCAATATATATTTTTATTTATTTTAATGTACTTGACTTTGCTTAAAAATGTTATTAAAGGTATCATTAGTTTTCACTGCCTTACCATCATCCTATGATTTGGTATTATTTATTACTATTGCTGGCAGAACCTGATCATGATCAGTTGGGCCCATAGGCAGAGTAATGGACCAGAGCCCCCTCCCCCACATCCGTTCCAGTGCCCCATTACTTGGCTGTCTCTCCAGAATTGCTATAAACACTCTTTAAGCATGCCATTTTCTTCTATATTTTTATAATGATTACAGAGATTTGGATTTAATTTAAAACTTTTATTTCAAATTTTATAATACAAACATTGATGACCATTAAAACAAAAGTTTCACACTGAAAACAGACTTAGCATGAGCAGCAATAAACTTATCTTCCCTTGAAGCTAACATTTGTTGAAAATCTGACCAGTGTGGGGGATTAAGTGGACCTTAGGTCCTCAGTTGTTTCCAAACTATGGGCCCACTGCACACATGTTTAGCACCATGTGTAAATGCACATATTATTTGATTCACCTTCTTGATTGCTTTAAATTATATATCTTGTTTAATACAGCAATACCTGTTAGAATATATTTTAATTTTGTAGTTTTGAATATTTTTCAGTAAGCTGTGAAACAAAATATATGTACCAATAATTACAAAATTACCCATTTCAGAACATTTCAACCATAAAAAGCCACTCAAACTGCTGTCATTATAATCCACCAGTATCCCTACTCTACAGTTACGGCCACATTATCTGCTATGTACACAACACACGTCTGATTTTGATAAAAATGGTCAACAAAAAGTATTCCAATTTACTTTACACAAATGCACACTAGTCCTGCAAAGACAGACTTATGACTTTTTAACTTTATCAGCTCATCAAAGTCAGTCATTCCCCAAATCCAGCAATTATAGCTACATTGCTGATCACATCCTTCTCAGATGTCTGTGTCAAAAAATAAATAACAATAATAATGACCAAAGTCTCATATTTCAAATTTGTTTCACACAGACATGACAAAGTATGCCAACTTAATTGACACACACACACACACACACACACACACACACACACACACACACACACACACACACACACACAAACACACACACACACACACACACACACACACACACTAGTCCTGCAAAGTCAGACTAAAGATTGTTTAAAATTTACCAGACTATCAGAATGTAAGGTACTTTCATCCACAGAGAGGCCCCACTTTACACCCACCAGAAGTTATAGTCAATTTGTTGACTGTGTACACCTGTTATTGTTATGAGGAAATTAATTACATGGATTTTATATGGATGAACAAGATGAGATTGCATAAAGTTCACAAGCATCATGCCATTAGATCCAGCCATGTGTGGCACAGTTTTAGTAGTAAAATATTAATGGGAGCATAAGAAATAGTAACCACCTGATAACATACGCTAAGTCTCTGCACAAGTAAAAGTCATCTGAATAATTTCACATTAAAGAGAACTATTGCAGAGGTTGCTGCTGGCAAACAGCTTTGCATTTCAGTGCTTCATCTACAAATGCAGTGCCTTCTGCCCTTGAAGAATAAATTACCCATGTTGCATTACAAATTGGTGCACCGGTAATATGGTTGTAATATTTTTGCTATGCAGTGGGGACTGGATGGCAAACAATGACAACAAGTTCAAGTCCTGGAGTCCAATAAGGAGCCTAGCCTAAATTTTCAGTTGTTTCAAAGCACTATGTTATTGAGTGACTTGCTTAATGCCACACGTTAGATAAATGAAGATGGAAAGATTCAAACCCTGCACCATTGCCTCAGGAAGCAGATCATTAATTAGATGGAGCTTTATTCATCTTGACTAACTGCCAGAGTAACAATTCTTAACTAAATTCAGGATTCTTTTGCATTCTGATATTCTAGAAAAGACTATTATAGTAATATGCAACGACAATGTAATGGATGGTGAAGATCAGATTGTTCTGATAATCACTACAGATAATGCAGACTATATGACCTGACAAATGTCAGCTCCTTTGCAGTTGCTGGAGGCTGTAGAGAAGGTACTGCAAAAATATGTTACTAAAATGCAACATGTTTAGACGACTAAACTGCAGCATGTTTAGACTATATTACACAGTCCAGTTTTATAATTAATTAATTCATTCTCTAGTACAATTAAAAAAGCAAAACAATTAAACACAATATAAATGTTGCAGCAGCTTTTGTTAACAATCCACAGCTCATAGAAGCATCAGAAAATTATTACATACAACATAATTGTGTGGTGCACTTACATGCTTGCAGGACATCAACATCTGCTTTTCACTTTCTCTGTCTTCGCTGTCATTAAAAATAGATATCCCCTCTGACATTACTCAGTACAGGTCTGACCTCCTTGAATGGCTAATACGGTTGCATTTTTGCAGTATAAACTACCAAGATTAACAGAAATGGATCATGGACAAAAGGGGTCATATACAAGGTAATGAATCAGACCCCTATGACTCATATCAGTATCTTATTATTTGTCTGTCTCTCCCCAATTTCCATATATACATGTTTAAACCCATCTGTGGACATATCATTTTTTCTTTACTTTTACAATTATCTTAGAGATATAGATTCCATTAAAAATATTTGTTTCAGATTTTACAGAAAAACAGTGACAGCTATTTTATAAACAAAACAATATCACATTGAAAACAGACTTATCATTAGAAACAATAAACTTCTCTTGCCTTGAAACTCACATTTAGTGAAAATGTATCAGGCAACCCATTAAACTACAAGAAACATGCTGGGATTCATGCTCATATAGCATATAGTGATGTACTAATTAGCATCTATGTAAAAGGTGCAAGAATTCAAAGCACAAATGTAGAACACATTTGCTAACATCCTGGAACAGTCACTGGACACAAGTGTTCCTACCAAACACCCTAATATTGGGTGATTTCAATTACCCAAACATTAATTGGGAGAACTACTCAAGTACTAACTCCCTTGCCCAACATTTCCTAGAATTTATAAACTCAAACGCCCTGGATCAACTGGTCAACACTCCCACCAGAGGTGACAACATATTGGACCTGGTCATCACCAACATGGGCAACCGGTGTTCTACACCGGAAGTCAATCCCTAGCTGGTTAGATCTGACCATAAACAAATCACTTTGTATATCCACATTCTGCCCCCATCCCTGGACAAGGAAACCACCGTGAAAAACTTTTCAAAAGCAAACTTCACGTTACTTAAGAACGAGGTGGAAAGTTTCAAAGTCCCCATGCTAAAGGATAATGCTGTCCAAGCTGCAAAATCCTTTACTAATGTATTCTACGGGCACCTACAATAATGCATGGATCATGCTATCCCAAGCAAAACCAAGACTCACTCCTCCAGGAAAAGGAAGCCAGTCTGGTGGACTCCTGCTATAAACAAGCTATACAATAGAAGGAGGAAACTAGTACAGAAAAGAGTAAAATCCCAAGAAGGGAAGACATCCCTGATCAGTATCAGCAAGAAACTACGATCCCTCATAAAATCATCCAAGGCAAGCTTCGAAAACAAAATTGCAAAGGACTCCAAAGATAACCACAAGGCATTCTTTATGTAAAAAATCTACGTGGCAATGCTCAGATCTGCTTGGAGTTAGTGCAGAATGGCACAAAATACACTGAACCGACCGATATCGCCAACATCCTGGCAGACAGGTTCAGCGCAAACTTCACCCCCCTCTCACCCTCAAAAAGGCCCATAACCATACCAGAAGAATGTAGAGCCCCTGAAATCACAGACACTCAGGTTAAAACAGCCCTCTCCAAAGCCAAAAACACAGCATCAGTGGGACCAGGTGGTGTCCCAGGCTGCATCCTACACGAGCTCAAAGATGAACTAACCCTTCACCTAAACACACTGTTCAAACTCAGTCTGTCCACAAGCTACATACCCATAGAGTGGCACACAGCAACGGTTATTCTGCTTCCCAAAGGTGGAGCCACAACAGACCCCGGGAACTATCACCCTATAAGCCTGACTAGCTTGGTCTGCAAGGCTATGGAGCGCATCATCATGGAACTCATTAACAGAGACATTGGGAACCTCCAAACACTGGACCCTACCCAGTTCGGCTTTGTTAAGGGCAAAGCATAGGTTCATAGGTTCATAGGTTTATACTAGACTATCTGCCCTAAGGCATTTATAAGCCTAGCCCAGAGTTTTGTGGCTTATGCCACCCCTTATGTTAAAAAATACTGTGCCCATTAGTTTGTTGTGCCTCTGTCCAGCAGTGACACAGAGATGATTCCCGGGGTAAACCTACGATCTCCCATCCACCGGTCAAGATTTCTCTTGAACAGAGCCAGCGAGGTGCTCTGCCTCACATGGACTGGGATTTTATTCCACAACATAGGGAGTCACTGGGTGACAAATCTATCCCTCCAGCATGTCCTATTTATATCCATGCTAAGATTTAAGTCGCTTGCTCTAGTGGATCTGGTAGATTTGGATTTTTTGAGGTGGAGCATGTCCATTAATTCCGGGTTGGACATGGCCTTGTATGTCAGGCACAGGTCACCTCTGAGCAGACGGTATGCGACTGAATAGAGCTGGAGTTTCTTCAGTTTGGCAGCATATGACAGATTTTGGAGTCCCTTTATCCTTTTGGTGAGGAACTTTTGGGGTCTCTCCAATTGCTGCAGGTGTCGGGTGAGATACATCCCGAATGGGGCATTGTACTCGATCATTGGTCTGATAAGTGAAGAGTACAGGGGAACAATGACCTCACTTGATCTGGATGTGAATCCCTTCATGATCAGGTGGGCAATGTAGAAGGTTTTTCTAACCACTTTAGCAGTGTGAGTGTCAAAAGAAAGGCCACTGTCAACCTGGGTCCCCAGGTCCCTGATAACCTCTTTTGTGCTTAGTGGATTGCCACCTATATGGTAGCTTGGGGTTACCTTGTTTTTCCCGAAGGGTATGACTATACATTTTTTGGTATTTAACTTCAGGCCATGGCTCTGGCACCAGCTATCAGTTTCCGTGAGACCCCTCTGAAGGATATCTGTGTCCGATGTACTTTCCACTATGGCTCCCAGTTTGCAGTCATCTGCAAACTTTGTCAGCCATAGTCCTCCTATGTTTGTCTGTACTTATGAGAAGTAGATGCCGAACAACAGGGGGCCAAAGACTGAGCCCTGTGGGACACCACTTGTGACCGGCTTGGAGTCTGACATAGCGCCAGCTACTCTAACCCTGTGGGTTCTGTCCTTTAGCCAGTTTGCAACCCATCTTGTGACATATGGGTTTACATTTAAGCTGGTAAGTTTCTCTATAATACCCGAGTGGGGTATTGTGTCGAAAAATTTTGCAAGGTCAAGGTAGGCTGTATGGACTGCCTTTCCCTCATCAATGGCCTTGGTGACTGTTTTGAAGAAGTTGACCAAGTTCACAAGGCATGATCTGCCCTTGACAAAGCCAAACTGGGTCGGGTCCAATGTCTGCAAGTCCCCTATGTCTTTGTTTATGAGTTCCATTATGATCCTCTCCATAGCTTTGCAGACCAGGCTTGTTAAGCTTATGGGGCAGTAATTACCAGGGTCCGTAGAGGCACCGCCTTTGTGGAGTGGGACCACAGTTGCCGTATGCCACTCCTTGGGCATGTATCCTGTGGTAAGGCTAAGATTAAACAGCTGCCTTATGTGCGGGTTTAGTTCCTCATTGAGTTCGTGTAGCACACAGCCGGGGACACCATCCAGTCCCATTGATGCTGTGTTTTTAGCTTTAGAGAGAGCAGCTTTCACCTGCGCATTGGAGATGTCTGGGAGGCTGCACTCTGCTGGGATAGTTATCTCTCTTTTTGGGGGGGAGAGGGGGGTGAAGTTTGCACTGAACCTGTCTGCCAGTATGTTGGCAATGTCTGTGGGTTCAATGATTTTTGTATCATTTTGGACTAATTCTGAGCATATCTGGGAGTTTCCACCCAGGTTTCTAACATAGCTGAAGAAGGCCTTATGATTGTCTTTTGACTCTATGGCAATTTTTCTCTCAAAGTTGGCCTTGGATGATTTTATGAGTGCTCGTATTTTTTTACTAATAATGATCAAAGGTGTCTTCTCTTTTATGGATTTTGCTCTATCATGTAACAGCTTTCTCCTCTTATTGTAAAGTTTGTTTATGGCTGAGGTCCACCAGACTGGACGTTTGCCCTTGGTGGAAAGAGTCTTGGTTTTATTAGGGATTGCCTGATCCATGCAGTCCTGGAGGTGTTCGTAGAAGGCATTTGTAAGGGCTTCCGCAGCTTGGGTTGTGGTTTCCACTGGCTCGGGGGCCTTGAAGGATACCACACCAGTCTTGAGTAGTGTGAAGTTTGCTTTAGAGAAGTTCTTCACTGTGGTCTTTTTTGTTTGGGGTGGGGGCAGAATGTGGATATCCAGTAAGATTAGTTTATGATCTGATCTCACCAATGAGGGATATACTTCCGGTGTGGAGCATTTTGTCCCCATGTTTGTGATGATGAGATCTAGTATATTTTCTCCTCTTGTGGGAACGGTGACTAGTTGTTCCATGGCATTTGAATTTATGAACTCCAGGAACCTTTGGGCTAGAAAGTTTGGGCTTGAGTAATGTTCCCAGTCTATATTCGGGTAGTTGAAGTCACCCAATATAATGGTGTTTGGAGATACATTTATATCCTCCAGTGTCTTCAGGAAGGCTGTGTGGGGTTCCTGAGTTTGAGAGGGTGGCCTGTAGCATGCTACAAATTGTAGAGCAGTTTGCCTATGGTTAATTGCACCTGGATGGTTTCCAATGCTTCGTGCATTGCCACCAACCTGGAGGTGTGGGTATCCTTGATGAATATGGATACACCCCCTCCTTTTGTGGTGTGGTCCGGGTTTTGGGGCCGGAACGCATGATATGAGGTAAAACCTGATAGTGCCGGGGTGCTCTCAGGAGCCTTGAACCAGGTTTCAGTCACAGCACAGACATCAATGTTCTCCATACTGAGAAGGGCCTCGAGTGCGTGCATTTTGAGATTTAGACTTCTGGCATTGAGCAGCATTACCCTTAGTTTCTTCCCATTTTTGTTTTCTAGGGTGGTAGGTTTAGAATTTTTTTTGGAGATTCTGGTGTTAATTGTGAAAAGGGTAAATTTACATATCGTGCATCCAATTTCTCCCCACCCATGAATGCTGTGGTTCACCAATTTCAAAATAGTGTCCTTAAGGATGTTCATTTTCACAGTTCAAGTTTGGCATGGAAATATAATAACATAACTTTTAAGGAAAAAGAAGCCATACTTGAACTTCAGAAAAATAAACAAATTGTGATCACATCAGCAGACAAGGGTGGGGCAGTTGTAATACAGAATTGGGATGATTACAACAGGGAGGCCCTCAGACAATTATCAGACACAAGATATTATAACCATATGCTACATGACCCTATACATAGATTCAGTAAGTGTATTGGATTGTTCCTCAAAAATGCCTTGGATAGGGGTATAATTTCTAAAGACACTGTATTTCAACTAACAATGAAGGATTGTAATTCTCAATATATTTACTTTCTTCCAAAAGTGCATAAGAATCTTACACATCCACCGGGGAGACCTATAGTGTCGGGAAGAAGATATCTAACCGAACCCCTGTCTTTGTTTTTGACTAAATATCTAAAACCTTTGTTGGGTTGTCTTCGGTCAAGACTTAATGACACCACAAGTTTTCTACAAATCATATCTGATGCTCAGTTGGAAGAAGATTGGTATTTATGTACACTAGACGTATGTGCCCTATATACCAATATCCCACATCAAGCTGGCCTTCGGGCCTTGGCGTATTGGTTGGAATATTCTGGTTTATATGATGCCTCATTTAACGAATTCTTGGTTGACATAGCTAGATATGTCCTTACTTGCAATGTTTTTTATTATAAAGACAATTGTTACTGGCAAATTAAGGGCACGGCTATGGGGGCTTCTTTTGCCCCCATATACGCTGATCTTTTTATGGCTTATGTGGAAACCAAGTTGATCTATGATTCTACCAGAAATATTTTCCTTCCTGAATTGGACATTTGGAGACGTTACCTTGATGACATCTGGCTAGTGTGGAGGGGTACTGAGTCTAGTTTGTTGGCCTTTGTGGAATATCTGAATAACAATGAATGGGGTCTAGGGTTTACGGAACAACATGATGCCCATAAGATGATTTTTTTGGATGTGGTTATATGTAAACTCCCTGATGGTACACTTGAGAGTGAGACATATAGGAAGTTCCCCCAGTACAATTCATTGTTACATGCTACAAGTTTTCATGCTCCTCATATAGCCAACAACATTCCGAAATCCCAATTCATTAGAGCCAAACGGATATGTTCCCAGCATTCTACATATCACAAAAATTCGGAGGACCTTATACATAGGTTTAAGCAAAGAGGTTACAAGACAGGGGTTGTAATTAATGCCATGAGTCAGGTACAAGGCATGGAGCGGAGTAATTTGCTTCAATATAAGGATAGAGGTAAGGCCAATACAACACCTGAACCACTTAGATTTACAACTACTTATGGGAGAAACACTATGGGTTTTGTTAACATTATACGGCGTCATTGGAACATTCTACAGAGTGATTCAGAAGTTGCCAGGATTATCCCTGATAAATGTATGTTTTCATACAGAAATGGTAAAAATTTGAAATCTTATTTTAATCACTATAAAATCAAGGATAATAGAGGCAGGAACAAAATACAAACTACTATTTCTGGACACAGTCTGTATGGTTGTTTTCCCTGTGGTCATTGTGTAAATTGTAAACATATGTGTACTACTAAGGAATTTTCAAGCCGTAATTGTTCTAAGGTCTTTGATATTAATATCTTTTGCAATTGTAGTACTGATTGGGCCATTTACTTGGCCACGTGCAAATGTGGCGCATTCTATATTGGTCAGACTTCAAGATGCCTAAGGTTACGTATCTCTGAACATTATAGCAACATTAAACAGAAAAAACTTACTAATGCACTATACAAACACCATTTGTCACATCCATCAGCAACATTTTTATTCACAATTATTGATGTGATTCAAGGTGACCGTAAAAACAAAACTGGTTGGCATGAGATTTTGAATAGAAAAGAAAAAAAGTGGATCATTAAGCTGGGTGGGCTTTTCCCTCCAGGACTTAATGAATATTTATAATGTTTCCACCAATGGGAGTTTATGCTTACATATTTAAATGGCAGGAATAACTGTGAATTTTTGATACACTGATGAAGGCTGTGTAATTTACCAGCCGAAACCGGTATGTGGTTTTTCTGCTGTGATGCTTTAATCTAATTTAATACAGTTTTTTATCACCAATTGCTGGCTCCAGTTTTGTGTTTTTTGCTGGTATGACATCGTTGGGGGCCGTGCATTGCCAACGCGCAGGAAGAGGTTTTTGGGGAAGGTTTAGAATTTAAGCCTTGCCTAAAAAAGGCACTATGGGGGTGGCAAGAGCCTTAGCCAATATCCGGAATCCCAGGGGTGACAGGTGCAAGCCGTCCCTTGTGAAGCAGCGTGTCTTGTCAAGCATGTCATCCCAGGCAGACAGACACTGGATCTCCTTTGAATGACACCAGAAATTAAGCCAATTGTTAAAGCTGATCATCTTGTCTCTTATGTTGTGGCATCATTCTTGGTGAAGGAAGGATGCTGCTCAGGGTCAGGGTCATGCCTGCCTGGGCTACATAATCAGAGAGCTCCTCTATGTCTCTTTTCATGTAGTCCAGGGAGGTACATCTCAGGTCATTCACACCAGCATGGACAATGACTGTGTCATATTTGTACTTGCTGTGGAGTGACCCGAGTGCTTGTGTTATGTGGTGGATTCTTGCGCCCGATAGGCAGCTTACTGTGACCCTCTCCTTGTTCAGCCTGGTGAGTGGGACGTCAGTGTGTCTGACTATGGAGTCACCTATGACAAGTATGTTTGGTTTTGTATTTGGCCTTAAGGGCTGTGACTGCTTTCAACACTGATTTTGTGGTTTATGTGTTGCCTGTGGTGTGTCATGAGGTGGCGGTTGCTTGGGTGTCTGCTTTGGAGGCCTCTGCTGTTTAGGTAAATTTATGCTCAGAGCCTCCGAGTATGTCTTTGTGTGTTTATGTGTTTGATTCATTGTTGTGATAGCTTTATGTGAGACTGGTTTTGTGGTGTGTGTAGTTGCCTTCTCCTCCTGTCTGGTCTTGCCAGTCCTGAGTTGAGTGATCTCAGCCTCCAGTTTGGCTAAATAGCTGCATCTCTCACAAGTATTTGTGTTATGTGGGAGGAGGAGAGGGTTGTCTGTGTACATGAGGCAATTGTAACATTGCCTCAATATTCCCAGATTCACCAACTGGACAGGAGAGGATGCCAGCATCTGGCCCTTCGACATGCTAGAGAAATTAAGAAGTTAGGGGTGTAACTGAATAAGAGAGGACTTAGTAAGGAAGTAGGTACTCCTGGGGGGGGGGGTTTGCTAGTGAGGGACTTTGTATAATACAGAAGTGCTAAGCCTGAACAGAAGATGCTTTTAAGACAAGTGCTGAGCTTTTTTTTTTTTTTTTTTTTTTTTGGACTTCTTTGGGACAGTTACCAAGGCTATAGATGAGGGAAAGGTGGTACACACAGCCTACCTAGACCTCACAAAAGACTTCAACACCATTCCCCATTCTGGTATTATAGACAAGCTCACCAGCCTGAACATAAACCCCTATGTCACAAGATGGGTTGCCAACTGGCTCACGGACAGAATCCACATGGTGAGAGTTGCGGGAGGTAGGTCCGACTCTAAACCGGTTACACGCGGCGTTCCCCAGGGCTCAGTCCTAGGACCCCTCCTGTTCGGCATATACTTCTCAGAGGTACAGGCAAGCACAGGAGGACTATGGCTGACCAGGTTCACAGACGACTGCAAACAAGGGGATATAATTGACTCTCCGACTGACACAGACATCCTCCAAAAGGGTCTCACTGAGACGGATACCTGGTGTCAAAATCATGGCCTCAAGCTAAATGCCAAAAAGTGCATAGTCATCCCCTTTGGAAAAAACAAAGTACCCACAAACTACCACATAGGTGGTAGTCCCCTAAATATGGAAGACGTAATAAGGGATCTGGGGACCCAAGTAGATAGTAATCTCTCCTTTGATAATCACATTGCCAAAGTGGTTAGAAAAGCCTTCTATGTGGCCTACCTAATCACAAAAGGGTTCACATCCAAATCAAAAGAGGTCATTGTGCCCCTCTACTCATCACTCATCAGACCCATCATAGAGTACAACACCCCATTTGGGATGTACCTTACAAGACACCTGCAACAGCTGGAAAGACCACAGAAGTACCTCACCAAGAGGATCACTGGCCTCAAACAGATGCCCTATGCAGCTTGACTGAAGAAACTCCAGCTCTACTCAGTTGCATACCGCCTACTCAGAGGTGATCTCTGCCTGACAAACAAGGCCATGTCCAACCCAGAATTGATGGACATGCTCCACCTAAAGAAAACATTATCCCCTCGAGCCACATGCTCTAAGGATCTAAACCTCACCACAACAATAAATAGGACATAATGGAAGGATAGATTCCTGTCCCAGAGACATCCTATGCTTTGGAACAAGATTCCAATCTACATTAGGCAGAGCTCCTCACTAACACTTTTCAAGAGAAACCTTGACAAGTGGATGGGAAACAGAAAGTTTACCCTGAGGATCACTTCAGTGACTCTGCTGGACAAAGGCACAGGGAACTAATCTAAGGGGGTGGCGAAAGCTCTGGCTAGGCTTATAAATGCCTTTGGACAGATAGCCTAGTACATACCTATGAACCTATGAACCTATGAACAATGGTTACATGGAGCTAAATATATCAAACCCAATGAATACAAATCTCCCTTCTTGAATAAAACTGTTATCTGTGTCACATTCTTTAAAGTTACTTGTTCCTTCTCAAGAATGTATGGACAAAAGTTGCATCTGCCACATTTCCTACTCCCTTTCCTTACAAAATGCTTCCCCTTCTCTAACAATTCTCACTATGCTGTAAGGAAGGCCAATCATAATAATGATTATATAGACATTCTATTGAATGTGAGGAGTTTAAGAAATTTGTTTTTGGTATTCTGGAAATTGTTCTGTGTGATATTAGAGGTGGAGCATGGGAAAATTGTTTGGAATACAAGGAGCTTTCCTGGCAACTGAGGCTGGATGCAGCATCTAAGCCAGGTCTCAATGATTACGTTTCAATTAACTCTGTACTTAGAATGAGAGCAGCAAAGTTGTAACTTAGACTTGGTAAAAATCTTGAAGTAAGTTCTTAGACATTATAGTAACAATGAAAATTAATATTGTATTTATATATTACTAGCTTTAACAATTAATAGAGATTTTTATTGTGTAAATTTTTTTAAGAGTTTTTATCAAATGGAGTTTTAAAGTGGTTGTTGATTGGTTAATTCTGTAAATCTCTAGATATTTAAAGAGAGGCTATTAACTGGTTTTAGTTCTGAAGAAGTCCTAGTTGTTTGGATGAAAACACTCAACTTATATCTTTAATATATTTAATTGTGTGTGGAATTTACATCAGCTAGAGTCCTGGATATCATGCAACTAGCTGTTGGGGTCATCCTGCAAGATCCCCAGAGGTCTGCTCCAGGGTTTTCTCCCAGTGAGCCATGCCTGGCACACCACCTCGTGGGAGGTGTCCAAGGGGCCATCACTCTAGCAACTCTGTGATGTAGCTTCATTTCGGATGCTTGTATCCATTATCTTATCTTTAGGTTTACTACCCAGGCCCATAATCATAGGTGAGGAAGATAATGTATATTTACTGCTAAAAAGAAAGCATTGTTTTCCAACTTGTATCTCACTTCACTACCTCAGTCCAACACAATGCCTCAGGTATGACCTTGTATCTCACTTCACTACCTCAGTCCAACACAATGCCTCAGGTATGACCTTGTATCTCACTTCACTACCTCAGTCCAACACAATGCCTCAGGTATGACCTTGTATCTCACTTCCCTACCTCAGTCCATCACAATGCCTCAGGTATGACCTTGTATCTCACTTCACTACCTCAGTCCAACACAATGCCTCAGGTATGACCTTGTATCTCACTTCACTACCTCAGTCCAACACAATGCCTCAGATATGACCTTGTATCTCACTTCACTACCTCAGTCCAACACAATGCCTCAGGTATGACTACTGCTGTGCTCATCCCCTGGCCAAGCTCCCTATACCCTCTGCCCCCATTTGTGAACACAAGTCCAAGATACTTAAACTCATCTACCTGTTGTAGTTGCTTTCCACTGATCTACAGAGAACAAGCCAATGATTTCCAGAAAAAAATAATTTTCCTACAAATTACATAACAGTAAATTAAATAGTAGTATAGGTTCATTCTGCAGAACAGTGGAGGCTAGTATGACAAAATATATAATAAAAGATGTACATTAAACCATATGCAGCCAGCAGTACAATCAGAACAGGTTTGTTTGTTATCACTGTTTTTAAGTCACAATGGATTGCATAATACCTTAACTGCTCAGATACATTCAAAATAAGTAATAAACAAAAAGATAACTAAAAAAAAAAATATAGAAGGGATCCCAAAAATTTGCATTTTGCCAAGCCTTAATAAATACGACTTTATGAGGACACAGATAATATGAATATTCAACTTGACAGCAGGTACTGACACGATTTGTTTTATTTTCATTTTTTTTAAGTAATAATATGAATAAACATTCCAGATAGTTCACAGTAGTTCCTACTAATTATGCAATAATAATGCAAAAAAGTTAAGTGGATGAGCCCAATCAGCCTGAGGAGAAAAAAACATTATAAATGTGATTTTAATCCAGGGTGGAGAACTAGCAACATAAATTACAGTCTAAGTAATGTCACAGCTGCCATTCCAGCTATTCTGGAAAAGGAACTTAAAACAAGTTTTAAAAATGCTGCATGCTTTATCCCTTGCTTGCAAAGGTAGCTGATTCCAGATCACTGGAATGCAATGCCCAAAGGCACTGAAACAATTCTTCTTGCCAGGTTTAATTAAACTCATGCTATTAGACAGCATGCCATTGGTGGGAGGGGATCATTTTAGAAGTGAGTTCATACTTTGGCAGGGTGAATTGTGTTCTAGTTTGTGATGGACACAAAGACAGGCTTTAGAATTTTTTGTGTTTAACTGAGGACAGCCTAGCTTGTGTAAGTCTGAACACTGATGTTCTCTTAGTTTTGCTCAGTGGTAAACCAAGCAATGCATTGCTAGGCTATTGCAAACTGAATCACAAGAAGAGAGACAGAAAATAACCTATCCAAGCAGACACAGAGTCTAAAACTTTTTTTTTTTTTTTTTGGAACACTGCAACATTCCATCAGGTAGTTATTATTCTGTGCGACTAAATACAGCATTGCTCAGATTTCAGTTCAGAATGAATTATAACAGGATGCGTAATAATATTCTGAATGGCATAGTCTTTTCTGGTAGGAATTGTAGAGAATTTGTGGTTGTAGTTGTCTGAAGCCTTGAAGGAAACAGCATGGTTTTGTTTTATTTGTGTAAAGCCTGACTTAACTAGCCAGGCTTTTAGCAAGCTGAAACAATGCTAAAGTTTGTTCTAAGGAAAGGTTTGATCAGCATCTGATGAAGTCATGAGTGAAGCAAGATGAAAGCACTTCAAAGTAATTGTTTCAGTAAAAACCATACTGGCCAAACAGTTTTACAATTTTTGAGATATTTTTGTTATTTTTTTATAAGATGCTGGTTATGAACTGTCTTCTCAGCACCAGGAGTGTTCTACTCTGCAGCAGTGAACATTACTGAATGTTGGAAGGTGCCATACGTTAATGAAGATATTCAAATCTGACCTGGTATAAAGCAGGAACATGACAAACATCTAATTAAGTAGCTAGATAGACTGAAATAACAGGAACTGAAGCTCAATAAAGTTGTGTCAAAAATAAGTCACCTTATTGAAGTACATGGGTGACATACAGACAAAGAAGATGGTGGTGAATATGCAAAAAACTACACGTCTTCTCTTATGAGATTCTTGAAAGTCATATCTGCCGACATTCATACAGCATTTGTCAGAGACAACAGTGCCTCTATGAAAGCTGTTAACACATGATACAGTATGGCATTAGTCAGCAGATCAGACTGAAGTTTTGAGCTAATGTAGAAGATAGTTACCACTGCACAAGCATTAAATTACTATGACATCACTGTACGCTCTACCCTCCAAATAAATAATAGTCATTAAAGGCAAGTTGTACTCATTCAACAGGATAATAGACCAGTTGTTAACAAGTCCAGACCATTAACAGATGAACAACATGCCATGCTAAAATGAAAAATCAAAAAGGAAATGCCTGTTAAACTATTTACATGCTAAAAATTCCATAATTATTTACAGTAGAGAGTCAATTATCTGAAACGTCAGTTATCTGGACGCAGCCTTCCAAAGTTTTCAGGTAGGAAAAATCATAAAGTCTGAATATATATACTTTATATGTATTCACTTGTGCATGTTTTTTGAGCTTGTACTACAATATATATACTGTACCATTTCGTACTTACAGTAAATTTGTTTTATTTTTCTTATTTAATGTTCATCAAAAACATTTTTAGAAGTTTTTTTTATCTGATTCAATTATATTTGATTATCCAAACAGTTTGATTATCCGAACTACCCTAGGTGCCAATTAGTTCAGATAATCAACTCTCTACTGTAAATGGGAAGCATGTTTCTATATAGTCTTATCACAAACCTCTATAAAACATATTTATGGAATCCTTATACCACACACCTGCTAGACTCCAAAGAATGTTATTGTCATTGCAGTAATATGAACTTCGAGTGCAGTACAAGTCAGGAAAACACATTTGCATTCCTGGCACTCTTAGTAGAGTACATCTCAAGGAATGCAATCAAGATTTACTTGAGGAAAGTTTTGGAAGTTTTAAGAATAGTAACACATTTACTGGTAACTGCTAAAATATTCAGGAATTGAAAGCTGCCACCAAAGATGATCTAGGAATGCATCTTCTCCATAACGTAAACATGACAGGATGGTCAGAATGGCATAATAAGTTAGCTCTTTAATTAAACCATATCTCCATTCAGAGATGCCACTTTCAAAGACATGCATCTGGAGGGTTTCTCCACCGATCTCTGCTGAAAATTGGCTTTGTTCCAAGTCAGACTTTCCCAGTAAACAAGTAATAAATAAATAAATAAATAAATAAATAAAGATGAATGTACATGCATACAGTGGATTATGGTTATAAATGACAGTTATCATACAGATTCACAGGTATTTACCAGGCTAATGGCACAAGATCCTTTACAAGCCAAGGAAATAATACCCAGGATATAACAATATTATATCTTAATTCCCCAGATATGGGATGGGATAGTATCAGGGTAGTGGGTCTTTGGATGTTGGAGCCCTGAGTCATTTTGCAGACTGCATCTGTCCATAAGGGACATGGTCAGTACCCCAGGAGTGAATTTACATTTCCCCGTCTGTTTATCCAAACTCTTTTTTAAGAGAGTGAGTGACACGCTTTGTTTTGCGAAGATGGGAAGTTTATTCCATAGATGCGGTAGTCTTTGGGATACAAATTTGTCTTTCCAGCATGTTCTGTTAGAGTCACTAATAAGGTTCAGGTCCATGGAAAATGTTACCCTTGTATAATATTTCTTGCAAATATGTAACATTTTCATCAGGGCTGGATCAGAGAATGCCTTGTAGGTCAGGCATATGTCCCCTCTTAATAAATAGTTTGAGATGGCCTTTAGTTCATCTATATAAGACGTGTCTTACACTTTATATTTTTTTTGGTGAGAAACCTCTGGGGTCGGTCCCTGGTTAGGTACATGCAGAAGGGAGCACTGTACTCAATTACTGGCCTGATGAGGGCAGGGTACAATGGCACTATGACTTCCTTTGACCTTGATGCCATGCCTTTACTTATAAATTGAGCCACACAGAAGGATTTCCTCACTACTGTAGCTACCTGCTGGTCAAAGTTTAGGTTACTATCTATCTGTGTTCATAGGTCCCTCGTCACTGGGTTTACATTTAGGGTTGTGCTATCAATATTATAATTTGCAGGGATATCTGATTTACTGAAGGGTATGATTATGCATTTTTTAGCATTTAGTCTCACACCATGGTTTTGGAACAAGTCATTTGTCATTTTTAGGCCTCTTTGTAGGATGTCAACATGGTTTGGAGATTCGGTGATTGCTCCCAGCTTACATTCATCAGCGAACTTGGTGAGCCACAGGCCCACAACATTGGCCTTCACTTCAGGGAAGTATATACCAAACAGGAGGGATCCCAACACTGAGTCCTGTGAGACACCACTAGTGACAGGTTACTTATCGGAAGTGTATTCAACTATCCAGATAATATGTGTCCCTACAGTGAGCCAGCTGGTTATTCATATGACTATGTAGGGGTTTATGTCTAACTCAATACATTTATCTATGAGCCCTGAGAGGGGGGATTGTGTTAAAAGCTTTGGCCTGGTCTAGATAAATGGTGTATACTGTTTCACCCTTATCCACGCCACTGATGACTTTCTCAAAGAAGTCCACGAGCTTGAGTAGGCAAGACCTCCCTTTAACAAAGCCAAACTGGGTCTAGTCCAGTTTTTGGAGAGTTCCTATGTCATTATTGATCAGGTTCATAGTTATTCTCTCCATGGCCTTGCAGATAAGACTGGTCAAGCTTATAGGCCTGGAGTTCCCTGGGTCAGTTGATGGGCCCCCTTGTGCAGAGGGGTAACTGTTGCAGTCCTCCAGTCCTCTGACCAAAGCCCATTCGGAGGCTGTGGTTAAAGAGGGTTTCTAGTGGCCCTGATAGATTCTGTTTTAAGCTGTTTAAGAAGCATCCTTGGGACCCATGGAGGCTGTGGTTTTGGCTTTAGCAAGATCAATAAGGATGTGTACCCTTGTAATGACTGTTAGGGGGATGGTTGCGGGTATTTCTTTGGGTGTGGTAGGAGGTGATGGGGGAAGAAGTTTGAACTGAACTTGCTGACCAGCAGGTTTGCTATATTTTCAGGGTGGGTGTTAAGTATTATCATTCATGATTAATTCAGCACATTGCAGAGCATTTCCCTGGGGTTATGAACATAATTAAATCAACAAAGGCCTTATGGTTATCTTTCACCCGGGAGGCTATCTTTGCCTCATAGTTTACTTTGGCAGATTTGACCAGCTCTTTAATTTGTTTGTTTATACTGATGAGTGGCTTTTTGCACTGATTTGTCTGTTCCTTCTTGGCTTTGGAGAGTATTTTCTTTCTTTCTGTTGAATAGGCTATTTATGCTAGGGGTCCACCAGGGTGGTTTATTTTTGCTAGTAAACATAGGTTTGACTTGGGCAGGTACTGTCTGCTCTATGCAGCTATGAATGAGGTTGTACAGTGCTTTTGTGTGCAGTTCAGAGTAGGCCTCAGTATCATCCAGGTTCAGAGGGGCTTAGAAGTTTAATAAACTGTCACTTAGTTTGAGGTAATTGGCCTTAGAAAAGTTTTTAACAGGTTTGGAGTTTGATGAAGATTTTAGGTTACCTTCTTAGCTGGGAAGTCAGATGCTGCTGAAGTTACATGAGTCTCATCTACTAATGTGTAAATGCAAGTAAATAACTACAGGTGTTATAAAACGGACTAATATAGCTATATAAATTAAACAAATGGTGTAAGATTGAATTTTTTTGTGGTATGTTCAGAGATAAAAAAAACAGAAAGAAAAATTCAGTTTCTGTGATATTTCTTGTTACCTTATTTTTTTTCCTCTGGAATAATCTTAGTTTCTTTTAGCCAATACTTAGAATATCCAAACAAGGTTTAGCGTCGGGGCATTACAGCAAATTATGCAATTAGTATGTTGATATCAACCTTTGTTAGACTTGGCATACCATATGTCTGTCAATGGTCTGCACTTTGTGTGCCAATAAGTTAAGTCTTCTGACAGAGAACAATAGTTGAACACATGACAGCTAATCTAAGATACCCACAATTAAATGGCTAAGATGAAAGAATGGCCCAAAAAGTCAAAAGCACTGTGAAAATTGAGACTTACTCAATTGGATTGCTATTTTCTCTGCCAGAATACAAAAATATGCCTTTATAATCTGCAGGATAGTCATTTATTCTGCTGCTGATGGAGAAACGTCAGAGAGCATTGCTTCCTATGTAATTTTCTCTGAATTTCCAGAAAATAGACAACCAGCATTGCAGCTTTTACACAAAAGGCAATTGAAGCAAAAGCAGAAATTTTTAATGCTAAAGGAAGGAAATGGGGGGGGGGGTGATTTTGGAGAAGAATTTGGGATAGACAGTGCAGTCACTGTTTACAATAGTTACTTATCAAACACATCCAAATTTGTGTGTGTGCAATGGAATGATTTATGAATGTACACTAGAGTTTCACTACAATTTTTTTTATAAATGTAATAACATACATTTAATTAAATTGCTAGAATGGGTTCCAGATATCTCCTTGAATATCCACATTTGGGACCTAACATAGGTCTTAGAGAAGTCTTCAAGTCATTTCAGCTACCAAGAAAAACTTCCCAAGAAGTTATGGGTGACAATGACCTAAGTTTTATTGAGTGCAGTTGTTACACATGTTACGATAGTCTGGTAAAGAAGTCAGCCAAATTTCAGAACTCAGGTCATTTAATAACTGGGTTCAGCTCAGTCCTATGATTCATAACTTACAGTGTAGAGAACTATCTCTGCAATGTATAACAGTAAATACTTTGAAACAGTAAGGTCATTTCATATTTTTAGCAAAAAGAAGTCACTGCATAATATGTGTGTGATGCACTGCATATTTAAATGTATAAGTAAATCAGGAGTGTGAGTCATGTGTCAGGGCTGGGGTCTTCAGCTTGAGTAAAAGCTTATTATGGGAATATCCTTGGTATCCTTCTGTGTTTGATGCCTCTTAAGTTACCCTGAACTGTTGACCAAATGCTTTCCCTTGCAAACCTAGCACTGAGTGTAGAAGTCTTAGTAGAGTATTTGTGAAGAAGTCAAGTGTGATGGTACATATAAAAATTACAAAACGCTGGAACATAATTAAAATTTCAGAAAACTGAGTGCGGATACTGCAAAAATAATGTGATAGAAATATAAACAAACAACTGAGAAAATTCAAACATCCAAACAACAGGCCAAATCAGGAGCTTAAGATGGAGTCATTCAGCCATTAAAACCATAAAGGAGAAATGTCTTGTGCAAAAGCATGCTTTGAGTTCAGACACAAGGCTGATGTTACTATCATAGTTCATAGGTTCATAGGTAGGTACTAGGCTATCAGCCCAAGGGCCTATGTAAGCCTAGCTAACAAGGTTCCCTGGCTTACGCCACCCAAGAAAGTTATTTTCCTGTGCCACTGTCGAGCAGAGACACAGAAGTGATCCCCGGGGTGTAGTTCCTATTTCCCAGCCACTCATCAAGATTTTTCTTGAAGGGTGCTAATGAAGAACTTTGCTTGACATAGATGGGTAGCCTGTTCCAGAGTATGGGAAGTCTCTGGGACAGGAATCTATCCCTCTAGCATGTCCTGTTTATTGTGGTGACAAGGTTTAGGTCCCTAGAGTGTGTAGCTTGGAAGGATTGGGATTTCTTTAGGTGTAGCATGTCCAACAGCTCTGGGTTTGACATAGCTTTATATGTTAGGCAGAGATCACCTTGGAGTAGGTGATATGCTACGGAGTAAAGCTGGAGTTTTTTGAGGCAGTCAGTGTAGGGCATTTGTTTGAGGCCAATAATCCTCTTTGTGAGGTACTTCTGTGGCCTTTCCAGCTGCTGCAGATGTCTTGTGAGGTACATTCCAAAAGGGGCGCTGTACTCTATAATGGGTCTAATGAGTGTCGAGTAGAGGGGAACAATGACCTCTTTTTTCCTGGATGAGAACCCTTTTATGATGAGGTGTGCCATGTAGATGGACTTCCTGACTACTGTGGCGATGTGACTATCAAAGGAGAGACTACTGTCCACCTGGGTCCCAAGGTCTCTTATCACACACTCTGTGTTAAGTAGACTGCTGCCTATGTGATAGTTCATGGGTACAGAGTTTTTACCAAAGGGGATGACACTGCACTTTTTGGCATTGTGCTTGAGGCCATGGGTCTGACACCAGGCATCTGTCTCAGCAAGGCCCTTCTGTAGGATGTCCACATCATTTGGGGACTTGACTATGGCTCCTAGTTTGCAGTCATCTGCGAACTTCATTAGCCAGAGGCCTTCTGTGTTAGCCTGTACTTCAGAGAAGTAGATACCAAACAGGAGAGGTCCCAGGATGGAACCCTGTGGTACTCCACTTGTCACTGCTTTGAGGTCAGATTTGGAGCCTGCAACTTTTACAGTGTGGGTTCTGTCAGTGAGCCAGTTGGCAACCCATCCTGTGACGTTGTTCATGAGATCAACAAAGACTTGAACCTGAAGGGTGCTGCTGAGACATTTTATACTGACAGAGGGAATTGTACCAGGCAAGGTAGCCCTATGTTATTAATAAATCTTTCTATACTTCACTTCAAACAGACATCTACAACTTTCTTTCTGGCCTTTCTAAAAGAAAAAGAGCCTTGATATTGTGGTCTTTCTCATGACGCGAGTAGAAGGCAGTGTAGTTGCAAAATGCACTGCAAATTTAAATAGTTTTAGTCTAGAATTGTTTTCAGTAATAGCAATGATTCTTTAATAGGAAGTTCTGTATGGAAATCAAAACAGAGGGGAATGAATATTAATGAATATTGAAAACACTGTCAGATGAAAACCTTTTCTACCAGCACTATCTAAGGTGGGAACAAGAAAGCAAAAGTCACATAATAATCACAGAGATCGCCCAAACCAGAAAAACGCCAGCAAAATCAATGATAGTGCAAAAACATTTACAAACATTTAAGCTGTGATACACAAACTTGATGAGAACTATAAAGTAATTTGTATTTCTGTTCTCTGAGCAGAATGATATAAATAATATTACTCTTGTTTGCTTTTCCGTACATACAAATATACAATCAATAACTTTTGCAGTGCCTCATTAAGATTTTATGTTTTATTACACAGCCTCTGTAAGGCTCAAACCAGGACCCTACACACCATAGCCAATGTGATTTGCCACTAAGCCATCTCAGATACAAAAATAAATAGCCTCTGCAAGGCTCGAACCCAGGACCCTGCACACCATAGCCAAAGTGATTTACCACTAAGCCCTGTCAGATACCTTGATTGATCGATTGATTAATTTTTACTTTTTCATATAAATATTTCAGGTATACTATTAATGGTCATGTTTTATTTAATTATACTTGCATATGTGTGTGTATAGAATTAGTCTGGAAAATTTTATCTCAGTTTCCTCTAAAAGTAGCTGAATCCAAAATGAACTAAGCTGCTTACCAAAATGGAATGAATAAAAGTAAAATAAACAAGTAACAAAGACAGTACCTGAGGCAATAAATGCAGTCATACAGATGTCAGTCCTTTCTGGAAGTTGTGCCAGCAGATAGATGCCAGGCCTACAGGCTTCTGTTGACCAAAACTAATTGTGCCGTGGCTCCTGCTTCCATCGGAATGTAAACTGAGCTCTGCTTGCTCAACAGTCAGTGATGTTAGACAGGCCAGATATTTTGTTTATGGGTAATGCCTTTCATTTCTTCCAGCTGCTTCCAAATATTAGTTTGAAGTTCACTGTAGTGCTAATGGCTTGGTATAGTACGTGTGATACCTAGACTAAACAATCGTGCTGTTGACAAAGCATTTGCATTTTATATTGTATCCGCTGTTGGAAATGTAACTGTTATGTTTTGTTGGGGCTTTATTAGTTTAGAAGCAGTGCCAAGCAGAATTGTACTAAGACTGATTTGGAATTGTTTAGAACTGAACCAGTCTCTAATGTGGTCATAGTCTGAGCAGAGATGATTAGCATTTTGTTGGTAAGCTTTGCCAGCTATAAACAGAACCACATAATCCGCATAAAGTCAGTCATTTTGGCTACAGATGACAAAAGTCAGGGAATTTGTATAAAATAGACAAAGGAGGGGATAGCAAGGGATAGCTGGGGGAACCCCAGTAGTGAGGAAAGTTGGAGGACAAATCACAACAGATGCACACATTCTGAATCATTGGTTAATGAAATACATTTCAGAAGAGGCTGGGAAAACAAAGCTGAAAGCTCTTCTTTCAACAAATCTGCTGCATTTGTGAGCACGTCCAGGTCATAACCCCCATGTGTAATGCTGGCACAGGAGAGGCAGAAACATTGTTGATGCTGTTCATTTTTTGAAAGGGTACAGCTCTTTACACGGCAAATCATAAAGGGTAGGAGAGTTAAAGAGCGGGAAGGATACTTACTTTGTACTTTGGACAGGGGTGCTAATAAAGGGACTCACCTGCAGTTTTACATAGTGGAGACACAGCCACCATTAAGTAATGACATAATAACTGCTCTTCTCTAAAGGATGCAGCTAGTGCCGGAGGGTTCTCTGATATGAATGAGAAACAGGTTTTTGAATTTTACACTGGAATGAATGCAAACAATTTGAAGTGGAAGCTTTATCGCGGCCTCCTTTTAATTAATATAATCTGCTCTGAGGTCAGTGTAGCTCTGGGGAGTTAAATTTCCTTAGCAGTGACATCTTTCAAACTGAATGGTTTTTCACACTCCATTTAAAAAAAACACTAAACAATTGCATTCATGCATACTTCCACAAAATTTGGAATGCTGAATTCCAAAAATAAACACAGAACCTCAAAATTCCCTACAGCTCTGGACCTAGGAACAAGCATGCTGAATAGGACAGTACTGTAGCTGCAATCAATGAAGAAATGAAATCAAAAGTGTAGGAAGCTGGCCGGGAAGCACGGCCATGCCCACCCAGGGGACAAAGCAGAATATCCCTCAGAGGAGGGGCAGGGGTAGTAATGCAAATGTTTATACTGGGGGTGAGCTTTCAGCTGACCAAGCCACTACTTTCTGATGGACTTCAATTTGAGTGTATAATGCAGGTATCTTGTCCCATTGGAATTGCGGTTAGGGCCTGTAAAAAAGTTTCCTTAGCTTTGCTGCAGGAAAGGACATAAAACACCTATATGGCCGTCCTTATGACAGCTCCCCAGGATGGCTCTTGCCCTCATTTTACAAGTACAAAGGACTGAATGGACTCAAGTTCAGTAGGGGAAGCTTGATGATTGTCAGGCATGGGGACAAAATGGCCCTAGAAAAAGAATATGAATATATTAATTTAAACAAAAATGTTAATTTTTGCAGTGCGTAAGCCACTCTTAAACCCTCACAACTTTAAATATAATAACTCTGAGGTTGCTCAAGCTTGGGGGCTAGAGAAAACTCCATTCCCACCACAAATTCACCAAACCCACAGTATTATGATAATGTTAGACACAAATACACTTAACTTTATCTTGGTGATTAAGCAGTATGTTTCCATTACATTTGCTTAACAGTAGAAGGAGAAGGTAAGACTATCTTGTCTAAACTTTTGAGTGCATTTAACATATTAAAACCCCCCTCCACCTTACCCTTGCCTTTTTTCTACTTGTCTGATACCCTCTTGAATGGCTGTGTGGATTCCTTGTCTACCACCCATTCCATTTGTCCATCCATTGGGTCCATAACCTTGTGTGGGCAAAAGTGCTTTTAGATATCAAGGGAGTAATTAGCCTCTACAATCTCCTGCCTGTTTCACTCCTTTCTTCTAGGTCATTCCTCTCCAGAATGACTCCTTTAGATCTCTCAGACATGATCCTTTGCACTAATATTATGCCGTCATTGTTTTTTTTTTTCTGGTCTCATTTGATGAGAGACCCAGCTTCTCTAGCCTCATTTAATATTTCTTTTCATCCATCCCACAAATCTTTCTGGTAGCTTTCTTGCGGATTCCTTTCAGCAGTCAATGTCCTTTTCCTAATATGGCATTGACAGCTGCATGCAGTACACACTGTAGGACCAAGGCCTTGTGGAGTGGAAGCATTACCTCTTTGTTTCTGAAGTCTATTCCCCTAAGAATATACCCCAGCATTTTCTTTGCTTGTGTCACTGCCTTGTTGCTCTGTTCTCAGTGGTCCAGTCTTACTATGATCAATACTCCTAGATTCTTTTCTTACTCTGATGCCATCTATTCGACTTACCCCCTCCCCAGCTGTTACCCCACACCAGGGTTGCTGTGGCCTAAGTGCTCTGTTTTGCATTTGCTTAAACTAAACCTCAGCTGCCACTCTTCTACCCATTGTTCGGCCTTCCATATCCTTTGCTAGATTATAACAATCTTCCTTTGCTCTACCTCCTATCCCATTCTCTGTTCCTTTGGATATGTCTGAGACAAACGCATGGAAGAGTACTGAACCCAGGGCAGACTCCTACAGTATTCCAGTAAAAACTTCCCTAATTCCAGTCATTGTCTTTCTGACCACAACCCCCTGTGTCCTTCTATTTGACCATGTAGCTGTCCATTTCCTCATTCTTGGTCTTGCTCCCAGCCTTTTCATTTTACTGTCAGTCTCCAGTATGGAACTGAGTTAAATGCCTTGCTGAAGTCCAGATAGACTATGTCTACTGCTACACTCCTGTGACCTGTAGCCCAGTCATAAAACCAGATCAAATTTTACTGACAACTCCTTTTGGACATGAATACTTGTCAGTTTATTTTATTTATTTATTTATTTGCAGTTTGTTTTCCAGGATAGTCCATTGGGCTACAAGGAACCCGTTTTCAATGGAGTCCTGGGGAGAAAAGCTCCAGAAGAAAAATACAAATACATAGGAAAGAAGTATAAAATCCATAGTAGTACATAGTACAGCCAAGTACAAATACATATCATGTATACACATATCCATTTTTCAAGTAAATGTTACATAATACAGAATAGAAAAACGATATACATTCCAAATAAAATTATTCAACAAGTAACATTCAGTTGGAAATACAAATATTTTGTTTTTCTTTTGAGATTGTGGTGGGGGATCTTTCAGTTGTAGGTAAATAACATCACAGAGGATGGAGTACTATAGTAGGTAGTGACTGGCAAGAAATGAGTTTGGAAGAATTAAGAGATCAGAATAGTCCGAATTTAGGTTGGATGACAGCAAGAGCAGGAGCAGCTGCTCTCCTGGAAATTGTTGTCTTGTAAAGTACTAGCAGCCTTACTCTCAGGATTCTCTCAGTAACTTTCCCTGCAGTTTTTATTAAGCAAATAACCCTGTAGCTCCCCATATTTCTTCTGCTCCTCTATTCCATACAAGGGGTACCACAATTGCTGTGTTCCAGTCCTCTGTCGCTTCTGCACTAGCCATTGATCTGCTAAGTATCTTTGTCAGGGGAACTGACAGCACATAACTGATATTTCCAAGACTCCTGGGAGACAGTCTGTCTGGTCCTTGTGGTCTATCCTCTTCAAGGACAGAAGTTTCCCACTTAATCTCCTTCTTCTCTACCTTGGTGTCTTTCCACTTAATTCCATTTTCCTAGTTTCCATACCAGCATAGTACCATCCACTTTATTTGCTTTATAAAGCTGTGATGACAGAAGCAAAGTATTCATCCAACACCTCTACTTTTCTGCAGTCTTCTGTAATCTCCTTCCCATCTTTTTTAGTATGGTCAGTTCTGTCCCTCTGATGCTTCCACCTTGCGTGTTCATAAAGCAATCCTTTTTTCCCTTTTTTATTCCTTCTGCTAATCCCCTTTTATCGTTAACTTTTACTGCTCTTACCATCTATGTTGCCTTTTCCTAGCCACCTTGTACATGCCACCCCCTTCCTTTTCACCTCTTGTAGCCCCTATATTGTGCTCTAATTGCTAGTCTTACATTCATATGTAGCTAGATTGGCCTTCCTCATTTTTTACCATTTTGTTTTTTCCTCACACATTTAATTATAGTCCTGCATACTCCATTGCTAACTCATTCCCACAGGTCTGTTTACTCCCTCAGTTTGTTCCACAATCTTCTAACTCATTTTTGACTACCTTTCCCACCTCAGCATAATCTGCTCTTCTAAAACCTTATGTTACAATATTTGTATTTTTAGTCTCATCCTTCTCCCTATTCTAAACTGCACAATGGCATGATCACTGTTGGCTGGTGATGCTTAACATTAAAAATCCAATACAACCACTACATACCTTAGGACCACATCTAGAGCTCCATCTTTTCTAGTACAGTCTTGCACCTGCTGAATGAACCCCCTCATGTCCATCTTCTCAAGTAACTCTCGCTCCCTCACTACCTAGGAGCTCAGAATCTCCCATTCTTCCCCAAGCAGATCCAGATCCTCCATGAGTATTACTGTTTCCATCCTATATCACTCCTTTATTCTCTCTTACAGTCTTGCACCCTTTTATTGTGACTGGGGGAACCACGCAACACATCAGTGTATCAACTCTCCCATCCTTTCTGTACCTCACATAGCAGAGACCTTGACCTAACCTCTTGCCCTGGCTGCACCTTTACCCTTTTCTGGGTTTGGTGTTCTTTCTCTTCTCTGACCTCTTATTTGATGCCTTTATTTATGTAGATTGCTACTTCACCTGTTATTATGGTACAAGGTGGGGCTGCAGGAAACCCTAAATGGGTAGGATAACTGTGATGGCCTGGAGCTATATTATAGCAAAGTCAACTTTCAGCATGGTTACAATTTGGGCTACATGTATTTAGTCGAGTGGCTTGTCAGTCGAACAGTAACACAGCTAAGAAAAGCCACTGAAACTTAATTTTGCAGATCTCGGAAAAGAGTGCTAATGGAGCTGCTTCCCATGCTGGACCCACATTAGTGCTTATTCATTATGTTTAATGGAATGAGATTTGATGCTGCAACTCAACTTATTGATATACACCCTTACAGTTTTACATAAATAATTGAGTATACACTACTGCACAAGCTAAACAGTCACATACACATGCATTCACATACACACATGCGTACACACAGTGACATACGCATATATACACACTCACATACCTGTCTGCACACACACTTACACACACTTATACACACACGGACACATACTTACATACACATGCACACACACATATGCACACACAACTTACAGCCACTTTACTGACTGAAAACACATCATACATCTGAGTGTGACAAAATAAATGATAAATGAAGAAACAAATAAATAATGGCCTCAGTAATGTGTTTCCTCATTGCTGCCAGATGCATACAGTACAACCAATTGCAATACCCCATAAGCACACACACACAATTGTGCTCTCATGACACATATGCACAGACATGCATGCACATACATACATATGCACAAATAAATACACAAACACATGGCCACATTCACATATATGTATGCACATACACAATCTCAGACACACACACACACACACACACACACACACACACACACACACACACACACACACACACACACACACACACACTCACTTAAGCTATTCAGCTATATTATAGAAAAATATGTATATTATCCTTCATTGGCTGCCAATCACAATTTAGCACAGTACTACTTAACAAAAAATATTTAATTACAAAAACTGAGCCTTACACATTGCTTCATCTGAGCCTGTCCACAAGAAACAGTTTACTTTTATTTGATTCTCAAGCTGTCTGAGACACCAGATGTCTGACTTGAGCTGAGTCAGTGGAAAAGGGCTGCTGATTGCTTCAACTAGGATCCCAAAAAGTCCCAAGTGAAGAGCAATATTTTACCACCAAAACAGGAGAAGGATGACTGATAATGCATAATTTCCTTATTCAGTGTGGAGGAGTATGCATAAGCGCTAACTGTTAAAATGCACGTTTATATGGAAAGGCTATAACCTAGCAACCTATTACCATGAATCCCCTTCACCATCCCTCCCTTCTTTGTAACTTCTGAACAGCATATATGCAACCTCCATGAGCCACTCCATCTTGTGAATGGCCTACAGTATCAGCAACGTCCACTCTGTCCTTCTGTATCACTGTTTGCAGCTTCCCCATCTTCCTACATAGACCCCTTGCATTATAGAGTAAGACTTCCCTTGCACAGTTCAAGTTACTTTTTTTCTCCTCTGCTATGTTCTGCATATCTTTTTTACCTTCTGATTACTGTCTAAACAGTTACCCTTTTTCTGCTTCTGTTACTTTCTTATTAATATATGCTTCCATGATAAATGATACATACAGTTTAAAAAGTGAGGTTACAGCCTGTTTGTGCTTGCTTTATCACAGAAGGAAAATTTATGAAAGAACAAGTGATGAAACCATAAAGCTGGGTGTGTATAGTAAATTACATGGGTATTTTAAGGAGTCAGTTAGTGAGATATTCAGAAAAATAGTGTTATCAAACAAAAGAAAAAGCTTCTTGAAGACTTTTGCAAATACTGAAGGGTTAGAGCATGGATGCGTATTATTCAACAGTGTAGGAGTTGTGGAGACAGGTTTTCTGCAAGAGACAGCTGATGTTTTTTTTCCAAAACCCTCATGTTGTGAAAAGGTGTAAAATAACTGTATGATAGATTGCTTTGGCAGCTTTCACCTTATTTCCTTCTTAAAGGAAATATGTGCTGGCTTGTATAGATAAAGAGGTGGTACCTGGAAGAATAATTAATTTGCATTGCTTTAAGTGATTTTTTTTTCTTTTGTTTTAGTAGTGACCTGAGTGTCTTATTCATCCATACAAATCTAAAGCCTTCAGGAATTTTTTTTTTTCTATGCAGGCAGCAAAATGTTTAGAAAATACCAGGCAGCAAATTCAGTATCTGAGCAACTTGTGACGCATGACAAGTTTAACAGAAAAATTATATGCTAGAGACATATGCTCTTCTATGACTTATAACACTAGAATGAAACAGTGACCACTTAGGGGAGAATATGGTCACCGCATGGTCTATTCAATAAGAAAATTTGGTACACATATACATCATGGTGTATGCTTGATTGCTTGGGATATTGTTCAGATTAAAATGGGTTCCCTTAGTTTGGCATGCATGTTCTTTCCTTATCATGTCCTTTCTTTGTCAACTTTTTCTTATAGGATTATTTGGTCATTGTGTAGACTATAAAAAAAATAATTTTCTCCTCTAACACAAGCTTGTTGCATGATGAACTCTGAGGTGTGACTGTTCCATGTTCAGTGGCACCTTCAGAGTAAGTTACAAAGTGCTTACTGCATGGCAGGCTGATTAATTGAAATATAATGCTGAAGGAGGTTTGCATGTCAGATGGCAACTGATTCCTGAGCCTGCACAGAGCTATTTATCACTGTAAGGTGTTTGCCTTGTAGATTTCAGTGTACTATTTTTAAGTAACTGTGCAAAATATGTCTTTGTGGCTGCTGCCAATTGGTGATCTTGTATGTTGTGCAGCCCCTGCGCTGTGCTAGATGCTTCAACTGCTTCTTCATATTCTGCTTTGTTTTCCCTTAAGCAGTCCTAAAGACCACATTTAAAATACAATATCAGGACAAGACAGGAATGTCCACTATTTAGTTTGATGACATGTTCTTATCTTTCTCCATTATATCTCTGGAAAGTTTATTTTTATTATTCACAGGTGCATAACTTCTTCTAGCCATTTCATCATAGCCGGCCATTTTGTTTTTTTTTTCATAAGGTTATAATATTTAACTGTTGTTTGGCTGTTACTGTGTCTTCTTACTTACCTTACACCACTCGAAGTAGCTTTGTTTACTGCCTGTCTCATACCCCTAAGCTGTGGCCATATCAGCTTGACAGTTTTCTTCAGGCTGTTTTATTGCTTTAGTACTGTCACGATTTATGATTGAAGTATTATTCTGACTGTAGCTTAGCACACTGCATTTACTCCTGAGTGGCTGATTGCCCCCAACAGTGCAGACATGGGCCTCACCCCACTGCCTCCACTTGCACTCCCTAGGCCAACCACACATTAATACTTACCACACTGTGAAGAAATTAAAAAAATCTGGACTTATTATTTCCGCCTAGTGAAGATGCAGAAAAAAACGAGAAATGTAAAGGTGCAAAATCTGGATTTTTTTATCTTTGTAAAGACACCACAAACGTATAAAGTATAAAAGATAAATTATATTTGTTTAATCTGAAAAGCTATATGAAAAATGCATATAAAGCATAAGCATGTCATTTCTTTACTATAAATCTGCAATAAATGTAACTTTATTTATTTATTTTTATTTATTTAATATTTTGTTTTTTGATATAAGGAGGGATAGCCTGATGCACATAAGCAAAACCTCATATTATCATTGCTTTGTGTTTCTTAGCGGCCATTTTCTGTCACTTAATGTATTATATCATGTAGCTGTGAACTTTTCTAGAAAATCTGTTTCTTGAGTTTGAATTTTGATTGACAAGGAAGGAAAGTGTCATGGATTCCTTGAAGTGAGTACTACAATGAAAGGCCCTTGATATGTAAATAACTCTTTGCATTGATTTATCCAAGGATATCGCTAAAAAGGCCAGATAGACTAACTCTCTTCCTGGAGGACCAGCCTCGCAGCCATGTTCTACTCTGTTGCTTGGAACTCATTGCCTAAAGACTCTTGCTACTCTGTATCATTGAATTTATTTCTATTTACTTTGCATGTTGATATTCTGCATATTTCTTTGTAGTGGTGACTTGAGTTAATTGTTTGTTTAGTTACACCTTTGGGTCAGAACATGATAAATACTTAAAGTTTTTTCTGATGCCATCTAGTTATGTAAAGCTTGATATTTTACAATTCTATGTGTGTTCACATACCTATCTTTATATTTAATTCTTAAATCACATTGTTTAGTTTATTTTCAGTAAATTATGTTATGTATTCAGAATCACAAGCTTGTGGCTAGTTACTGTTTAATTTATAAAAGGGTAACCGCACTTTGATAGTAAATGTTAACTGTTGGTATCCACCTTTCAAAGAGAGAGAGAGAGAGAGAAAGAGAGACTGCAGAGCTTATCTACCATAAGTCCATAAAATTTTATAATACAATTGGCTCATTTTATGACTGGTATTGTAAATTGTAACTTTGGTGTACAAGATTGGTCTGCCTAGTGGTAGTAAGCTACAGTGCAAGCAAGAAAGTGCGTTATAGCACTGAATGTATGTAAAGTCTGTCCTGAAAATTATTGCTTGTGTGTGTGTGTGTGTGTGTGTGTGTGTGTGTGTGTGTGTGTGTGTGTGTGTGTGTGTGTGTGTGTGTGTGTGTGTGTGTGAAAGCAATAGTTTATTCAAGTTTTAGTTCATGTGGATACTGTAGAGCTGTATTGTAGTGATCTAAGAATCAGGTGGGTAAATTCCTTAGGGGCATTGTTCATAATTCTGCTCTGCAGCAGCTTAGTGTTAACATTATTTGAGTGTGACTGATGTGGGCCACATTTTAAAGCAACAGTATACATTTTCTAGATGTTCTTAAGGCCATCCTCTATCTCTTCCTCAGTTATTTATATTTATGTTTGTTTTCTATTCAATTATTTATTTTATTCTTAGGACAATACTGTGGGCTGGAGAATCCTAGGTTCATAGGTATATAATAGGCTAATGACCACCAGGGCCCTATAAGCCTAGCCATGTAACTCGCCCCAATTGTGGCCCTATGTATCATGGGTATTTATTAGGAGAGGGTATGTTAGGTAGGAAGCTTCTGGAGGTTAGGTGGGAGGTATGTTAATTTGGGTATTACTGTCTGACTCTGTCTATCAGAGACATGGAGGCTAGACCCAGGGTGACATTCCAATTTTCCATCCATTGGTCAAGGTTACACTTAAACAGGGTTAGGGATGGACTCAACTTCACATGAATGGTAAGCCTGTTACAGATCATGAGGATCCTCTTAAGACACATATCTGTCCCAAATTTCAAGACCAGGGTTAGGGACTTCATGGAATTAACCAAGAGCACCTAACAGAAGCACAAGAACAGCAAAGGGTCTGGTATGACTGGATGGTGAAAGTACTACTGAGCAGAAAATAATGGTACTTATTCCCATTTCCCATTTAGTAAGTCCCAAAGACAAGGCCTTCCACTGTTGTGGAGAAGGTAAGTTTTTAGGTTTACAAACCAGTGTTCAGACTTAAAGGCCATCAAGTAAAGTCGACTTCATTCCATTATAATTCCATTCCGGAATAATAAAAAAATATCCTCCGCTCTCTTCCTGGACCTATCAGTTACTTCTATATACTAAAAAACCCTGTATCTGATACTCAGCCCTTGACTGGTTTCAAACTTACCTCACTGGGAGACAACAAGCAGTAATGTGTGGCAAAAGCTCTCCCTGCCTACTACCAAATACCATAGGCAGATTTGATATACATATCAACCAAGCCATTAAGTCAGTCAAAAAGAAACTTAGACCCCCTATATATAGAATTAAAGCTCCCACTTGCCAGGGCAGCCACCACAGCCCCACACCTCTCTTCTCTACCCTACTATATGCACCACAGCAAACAGACTCCTTGTCCAAACAACTAATCTCTCTCAACCTAGGTGGTGGCGCTACTGCCAACCAACACACTAAAATATGGAACTCTCTCCCAAATAAAATCAAGCTTTTGCAACTCTAAGTCAATCAAAAATAAAAAAAATAAAACTCAACTCCACACACTGTCTATGTCCTTGCTCAGACTAGCTCTAGACTGTGCCATTAACTAAAAAAAAAAACAAAAGCTAAACTGATAGAGTACTTGTATACTGTGATAATAAAATAAAATAAAGTGTATCTCTATGTCATACTGCCTACCCTTCCTTCCTTAATTTTATTTAATGTATTAAATTTGTGTAAAATGAAGCAGTATTAATATAATCTGTATGTTGTGTATGTAAATAGCCTATGTTTGTTAAGTTCTTTCAGCTCGGCCTCCGCTGAAAAAGGACATGTATCAGTCGGATATCCCCGGGTAAATAATGTAAAATAAATAATAAAATATAAATAAAATAACTAACCTTATTAACTCCAACAGACAAATCCATCTTTATTAGCACTCTTTGTGTTTATGGTAGCCCATTCCACATTCTGGTAATAAATTTGTATATAATTAGTCCCTCTTTGGTCTTACTGAGTATTGAACACATCTTTACTGATTGTCTTCTTAATTCTCTTAGTTTTATTTCAGTACAATGAGTTTGAAGATCTCTCATTGTCTGAATCATTTCAGAATTAAAAGACTTAAAAGCAAAACAGCAAGACATAGTTTACCTCTAAATAGCCTATATGCTGTATTTTATCAGTTGAGCCTTTGTAGTCTTTCTAAGTAAAGCAATGTCGTTCAGCTTTTACCGTTAGGGGTCACCACAGCAGATTGATTGGCAATGGTGTTTTTATGGTGTTGAGTTGCCAGCCCAGCACCCAACCTTCACAGAAGGCACACACATACATGTACGCACCTACCTGCATGTCTTTAAAACTCACTCCACTGCAGGTAGGACATGCTGATACCGCACAGAAGATGCTCCAGCTGAGAATCAAACCGGAGAACCTCTTGCTGTGTAGCCTTTCTAAGTATGATAAATTATACACAGGAGGTATTAGCAATGTTAATTATGTGGTAAAGTTGCCAGACAGATGGCAGAAAGACAAACTCTACCATGCTAACATGATGAATACCTACCGTGAAACACTAGCTCATGGTATTTATAGTGGTTTCAGAAGGAATCAGAGTAGGATCTTGTGGGTGGCCATCTCAGTGAGGCTTAATGTGACACATCAGTGAATGAGAGAGCAGTTTCACAGCAGCTAATTCTTACAAAGGTTCAGGAAATCTAAGCAGTACTACAGGAGTTTAGGAACATGTTCACAGGTAAGGCATGGTGCACCAGCATTGGGCAGCACTATCTGGACACAGAGACCAAATGGACCATCAAACAGGCCCCTTACAGGTTACCCTGAGAAAGTCAAACAAACCATGCATCCCACTCAGTTACCATCTGCCTTCACAGTGCAGAACCTGTAGTCACTACATCCAGCTCTGACCCAGATACTGCAGGAGATCAGCCACAAGGCCCAAATCCTGAAAGTTTTCACTGAGAACTTTGCCATTGTATAATAGCCTGTGGTCACTGTAGCTTATCCTTACCCAAGTACTGCAGGAACTCTGCCACAAGGCCCACCTCCCAATATCTTTCACTAATAAATTTGTCATTCTGCAGTGTAAGCAAGTTTAACAGGAAGAGCCTTGATGTGTATTAAATTTAACTAGTCAAATGCATCTGCCCTGTACTAGAACATGCATGTGATATTCCTTCCAAAAGTGTAGTCCTTGCACTCTGAGGACCACTTACTAAGGTGGCCACTGTCCCTTCTCTAGACCAACTGGTTATACTGTATATGCCAGTTACTTAGTGTCCCTAGCTTCCTGATTTCTGCATTCAGTAAATGAAAGAAAAACTTTTCTACTTTGTACCTCCTGGTGAATTGCTTTGAAATTACTTTAAACTGATTTCCAGTTCCACTCAGTCATCATCTTCCTTCACAGTACAGGTATGTATCTTGTGTACAAGACATTTCCATTTCTTCTAAGATGGCATAGAACAATGAAAAGACCTTGGCAGTGTGTTGTACTTGTATCAATGTAATGTCAAGTTAGGTTCATAGGTTCATAGGTTCATAGGTTCATACTAGGCTATCTGCCCTAGGGCATTTATAAGCCTAGCCAGAGTGTGTTTGGCTTTCGTCACCCATTTTAAATTAATTTTGCTATGCCCTTTTTCGAGGTTAGTATACTGTGCCTCTGCCTAACAGTGACACAGAAGTGATACCCGGGGTAAACCTACGATCCCCCATCCACTCATCAAGATTCCTCTTGAAGAGAGTCAATGAGGGACTCTGCCTAACCTAGACTGGGATTTTATTCCAGAGTGAAGGGAGCCTCTGGGTTATGAATCTGTCCCTCCAGCATGTCCTATTTATTTCAGTGCTGAGGTTCAAGTCTCTTGAGCGCGTAGCTCAATGGGATTTGGATTTTCTGAGGTGCAGCATGTCCATTAATTCCGGGTTTGACATGGCTTTATACGTCAGGCACAGATCGCCTCTGAGCAGGCGGTATGCCACTGAGTAGAGCTGCAGTTTCTTTAACTGGGCAGCATATGGCATCTGTTTGAGCCCTTTGATCCTCTTGGTGAGGTACTTTTGGGGTCTTTCCTGTTGCTGCAGGTGTCTGGTAAGGTACATCCCAAAAGGGGCATTGTACTCAATTATGGGCCCGATGAGGGATGAGTAAAGAGGCACGATGACCTCCCCTGATCTAGATGTGAATCCCTTCATGATTAAGTGGGCTATATAAAATGTTTTTCTAACCACTTTGGCCACATGGTTGTCAAATGAGAGATTGCTATCAACTTGGGTCCCCAGGTCCCTAATTACTTCTTCCATACTTAATGGATTACCACTTATGTGGTAATTTGTGGGCACTTTGTTTTTGCCAAAGGGGATGACTATACACTTTTTGGCGTTTAGCTTAAGGCCATGGCTCTGGCACCAGTTGTCTGTTTCTATGAGGCCCTTTTGGAGGATGCTTGGTAATGTCTGTGGGTTCGGTGTATTTTCAAGCTGGCCTTAGACGATTTATGAGTGCCCGTAGTTTTTTGCTAATACTGATCAGAGATGCCTTCCCTTTTTGGGATTTTGCTCTGTTCACCAGACAGGACGTCTGCCTTTGGAGGATTGGGTCTTGGTTTTATTTGGGATTGCATGATCCATGCATTCCTGAAGGTGTTCATAGAATGTGTTTATAATGGATACCAGTGAGGGATACACTTCTGGTCTGGAGCATAGAGTCTCCATTTTGGTGATGATCAGGTCCAGTATGTTTTCCCCAGTGGTAATTTTCATAGCATTTGAGTTTATAAATTCTAGGAACCTTTGGGCTAGGGTGTTGGAGCTAATTCTCCCAGTCTATGTAAGGATGAGTGGAGTTCCTGGGTTTGGGAGGGTGGTCTGTAGCAGGCTATAAACTGGAAGGCAGTTTTACCCACTGTTAGTTGCACATGGATAGTCTCTGATAACCAACCTGGAGGTGTGGGTATCTTTGTGGTTTGGTCCAAGTTTGGAAGCATGGTATGTAACCTGGTAGTGCTGGGGTGCTCTCTGGAGCCTTGAACCAGATTTCTGTTACTGCACAGATATCGATGTTCTCCATGCTAAGGAGGTTTAGACTTTATCCCTGTCTTTGAGCCTTGCCTAAAAGGCACTGTGGGGGTAGCAAGAGCCTTTGCCAATATCTGAAAGCCCAGGGGTGATAGGTGCAAGCTGTCCCTAGTGAAGCATTGTGGCTTGTCGAGCATGTCATCCCAGGCTGACAGGCATTGGATCCCCTTTGAATGACACCAATACTTAAGCCAATTGTTGAAATTGATCATCTTGTCTTCATATTGTGGCATCATTCTTGGTGAGGGTAAGATGCTATTCAAGGTCAGGGTCATACCGGCCTGGGCTACATGCTCAGAGAGCTCCTCTATGTCTCTTTTCATGTAGTCCAGGGGGGGTATGTCTCAGGTCATTCACACCAGCATGGACAATGACTGAGTCATTTTTGTACTTGCCTTGGAGTGACCTGAGTGCTTGTGTTATGTGGCGGATCCTAGCGCCCGACAGGCAGCTCACCATGACCTTCTCCTTGTTCAGCTTGGTGAGCAGGACGTCAGTGTGCCTGACGATAGAGTCACCTATTGCAAGTGTATCAGGTGTGTTGTTTAGCCTTAAGGGCTGTGACTGTTCGGCACACTGGCTTTGTGAGCTATGTGTTGCCCTTTTGGGGTGGGGGTTTCTGCTTTGGAGGTCTCTGCTGCTTAGGCAGAGTATGTTTTTGTGTGTTTATGTGCTTGGTTTGCTGTCGTAGGTCTATGTGAGACTGGAATTGTAGTGAGTGTGGTTTCCTTTTCCTCCTGACTGGTTACGCCAGTACTGAGTTGAGAGCTTAGCCTGCAGTTTGGCTATATGGTTGCATCTCTCACATGTGTTGGAATTTGTTGGGGAGATTGGTTTGTGAGGGTGTAGTGCTTTTAATTTTTAGTGCTAACTTATATAATTGCTTTAGTGAGCATAACAGGTCTTTCATTCAAGTGATAAGCTTTATGTATGTTGAGACTGTGCCTTTTAACAAATATGTATGCAATGTTTGTTAGTGTTTTGGTATATTTTTCTTTTAACATACTGGTTAATTCAATGAATGCTTACTAAGTGATGGTTTTATACAGTGCTTATCAGTGTAGTGCTGTGTTGTTATAATTTGCTCTCTGCAGCTCTGTACACTGCACTGCTAAACCTATTTTGACCTTACATTCATTAACTTTCTTATCTCTACTCTTACAGTACACCATATTCTCTTACTTTGAATCACCTTTGGAGGATTGGGTCTTGGTTTTATTTGGGATTGCATGATCCATGCATTCCTGAAGGTATTCATAGAATGTGTTTATAATGGATTCTGCAGTCTGGGCCATATTTTCCACAGGCCTGGGGGCTTTGAAGGATTCCACCTCGGTTTTGAGGAGTGTGAAATTTGCTTTAGGGAAGTTTTCCACTGTGGTTTTCTGGGCAGGGGGTGGGGTGGGATGTGAATATCCAGTGAGATTAGTTTATGGTCTGATCTTACCAGTGAGGGATACACTTGTGGTCTGGAGCATAGAGTCTCCATGTTGGTGATGATCAGGTCCAGTATGTTTTCCCCTCTTGTGGGAGTGGTAACAAGTTGTTCCATAGCATTTGAGTTTATAAATTTTAGGAACCTTTGGGCTAAGGTGTTGGAGCTAGTGTAATGCTCCCAGTCTATGTTTGGGTAGTTGAAGTCACCCAATATAATGGTGTTTGGAGAGACCTTCATATTTTCCAGTGTTCTCAGGAAGGCTGAGTGGAGTTCCTGGGTTTGGGAGGGTGGTCTGTAGCAGGCTATAAACTGGAAGGCAGTTTTACCCACTGTTAGTTGCACATGGATAGTCTCTGATACTTTGTGCTGTGCCACCAACCTGGAGGTGTGGGTATCTTTGACGAATATTGATACTCCCCCTCCTTTTGTGGTTCGGTCCAAGTTTTGGGGCTGAAAAGCATGGTATGAGGTATAACCTGGTAGTGCTGGGGTGCTCTCTGGAGCCTTGAACCAGATTTCTGTTATTGCACAGATATCGATGTTCTCCATGCTAAGGAGAGTTTTGAGTGCATGCATCTTGAGGTTTAGACTTCTGGCGTTGAGTAGCACTACTCTTAGTTTCTTATCCCTTGTGATACCTATGGGGGTGGGTTTGTCTTTTGAGCCTTGCCTAAAAAAGGCACTGTGGGGGTAGCAAGAGCCTTTGCCAATATCTGAAAGCCCAGGGGTGATAGGTGCAAGCCATCCCTAGTGAAGCATCGTGGCTTGTCAAGCATGTCATCCCAGGCTGACAGGCATTGGATCCCCTTTGAATGACACCAATACTTAAGCCAATTGTTGAAATTGATCATCTTGTCTTCATATTGTGGCATCATTCTTGGTGAGGGTAAGATGCTATTCAAGGTTAGGGTCATACCGGCCTGGGCTACATGCTCAGAGTGCTCCTCTATGTCTCTTTTCATGTAGTCCAGGGAGGTACGTCTCAGGTCATTCACACCAGCATGGACAATGATTGAGTCATATTTGTACTTGCCTTGGAGTGACCTGAGTGCTTGTGTTATGTGGCGGATCCTAGCACCCGACAGGCAGCTCACTGTGACCTTCTCCTTGTTCAGCTTGGTGAGTGGGACGTCAGTGTGCCTGACGATAGAGTCACCTATTGCAAGTGTATCAGGTGTGTTGTTTAGCCTTAAGGGCTGTGACTGTTCGGCACACTGGCTTTGTGAGCTATGTGTTGCACGTGTTTTGTTTTGGGGTAGCGGTTGCTTGGGTTTCTGCTTTGGAGGTCTCTGCTGCTTAGGCAGATTTTTATTTAGAGCCTCCGAGTATGTTTTTGTGTGTTTATGTGTTTGGTTTGCTGTCGTGGTAGGTCTATGTGAGACTGGAATTGTAGTGAGTGTGGTTTCCTTTTCCTCCTGACTGGTTACGCCAGTACTGAGTTGAGAGAGCTTAGCCTGCAATTTGGCTATATGGTTGCATCTCTCACGTGTTGGAATTTGTTGGGAGGAGGAGAAGGTTGTCTGTGTACATGAGGCAGTTGTAACATTGCCTCAAGATTCCCAGATTCACCAGCTGGACCGGAGAGGAGATTGACAACTGACCTTTGGACATGCTAGAATAGTATTGTAAATTCCTTTATAATTGAAAAAAAAGGGCCAATGGGGAACAAGGTACTCAAGGGGAGTTTGTGAGGGTGTAGTGCTTTTAATTTTTTAGTGCTGACTTATATAATTGCTTTAGTGAGCAAGTGCCAGGTAACTTAAATGCAATGTGCTACAGGTAACTTAAATGCAAAAACGACAAACAGTAACTTTCATTCAAGTGATAAGCTTTATGTATGTTGAGACTGTGCCTTTTAACAAATATGTATGCAATGTTTGTTACTGGTGTTTTGGTATATTTAACATTCTTTTAACATACTGGTTAATTCAATGAATGCTTACTAAGTGATGGTTTTATACAGTGCTTATCAGTGTAGTGCTGTGTTGTTATAATTTGCTCTCTGCAGCTCTGTACACTGCACTGCTAAACCTATTTTGACCTTACATTCATTAACTTTCTTACCATCTCTCTCTACTCTTACAGTACACCATATTCTCTTACTTTGAATCACCATTGTTTTTCCTCCATCTCTAACAATAAGTATTAACCTTCAGGCATCACAAAAATCATAATTTGAACAATGCTATAATGAAGTGACCATATTTGCAGCAAGTACCTCTTTCAGAACCCATCACTGTATAGAGCCTAAACTGGTTAGAACTACCCCATCAGTTAACACATACACACCTTCTTGCCACCTATAAAATTATCCAGCATCTATGCTTGCCCAGCACTAAACACCATTTTTCACAACTATGTTCCCAATCAGTCATTATGATCAGGTGACCAAAAACTCTCTGTCCACAAACTTATCAAATCTGCTGGGCATGGTCTATACTCATACCATTGTGCTAAGGCCTTGAACTCCTTACCTGTATCCTTCAGGTCAGTACCCTCCATCTAGTCCTGTAAAACCATTATGACAAACCTCTTAACCACAATCTAATTATGTTCTTGCTCAACCACAGCATAAATTATATCCCTAAATATGAACAGGTACCTATTTATACTTTACACCAGTAGTATAGCAAGGACAGGGTGAGTGGGGCAACTTCCCTGGGCTCAAAGTGTTGGAGGGTGCAATCAGCCAATCCAATTATCTCTTCAATGCAATACTGGCTTTAAACACCAGTATTGTATTTGCAGTCAAATTTGAGAGCTGTAGCACTTCATGTGTGGTCTAAACTGTAGCAACTGCTTGCTACATTTTAGCAAACTGTTTGATGCAGTTTAAAAGTAAAGAAAAAAAATCTCCTTTTTTTAACTAAAACCTAAGCGCTGTAGTGCTCCACACAGACAGGATATAAACTGTATCAGCTGCTTACTACATTTGTAGAAAGCAATTTTCTACAGTTTTAAAGGAGAAATTTTATATTTTACACTAAAAGATTACCACTATAGTATTCAGTGCAGACAGGGTATAAACTGCGTGAAATATTCCCTACATTTATAGCAAGCAGTTTGCTACAGTTTAAAGGAATATATATATATATATATATATATATATATATATATATATATATATATATATATATATATATTTTTTTTTTATAAAAAAGTGTTGTGGGGAGGGGAGTTGAGGGCAGAAGACAGAAATGTAACCTGAATGGTTGAGACAGGAGGGAAGGAGAGACATGTCATGCATCTGGCTACCTGGTTGTTGTGCCAGTAGAAGGAATGTCTATTTTTTATTTTCTCTTCAGTGGAAGAGCTGGGGGAGTATATCTGACTATAATAAGTCAGTCACTAGAATGAAGTGATCAGCTTAATGGGCTTTTTTTTTGTTTGTTTGTTTGTTTGTTTGTTGTTCTTTAATAGAAGAGCTGGGGGCAGGAAGGCACTGGTTCATGGTACTTGCAAAGGGTGCTGGTTGAGCCAGATACACAGCTCCTTACTCTCTCTTCTTCACTCATTTCCTTACTTTAATCAGTTTCGCTTTCCTGTCTCTCGTTCTGAATATGTTATGACCCTGTTTTTTGTTTCTTATTTCATGTTGTAATTCCTTTTTGTATTATACTAATGTACCTTTAATTTCTCTATAAACTGATTAACACCTTTCTGAATATTAAATCATTGTCATATAAATTGTATCTATTCTTAATCAATGTTTTCACATTATATGTAATTTGGTATAATTATTTAGACTGTAGACATTGATGTATTATTTTTGAAGATTGTAAAATTATTGTTCTTAAAATGTTTTTGAAATACTTTGGAACTTTTCTCCCCAGGCCTACATTGAAAATGGGCACCTACCTAGCTGGATTTTCCCAGTAATCTAATGGCAATAAGTAAATAGATAGAGAGATAGATAAAATATATCAGGAAATGTAGGAGATATTGGATCTGGGAGTAATCCAGTGTTAGAGCAAGGCTAAGTACCAGATTATGTGTATATTGTTGGTAACTGAGTAGTCATACAGAGTCAGATGCTTACCCTTAACATTCAGTCTTGTTGGGAATATGTTCAATATGGTAGGGAAGTGATGGGCTAACCTAAATGGATAGGGAGAACTGTTAATGCAAACAAATGTCAGGTAGTAATGGCAGAAGTGTCTTATCTTGGTCCCTGTGTGGGTTCTGATAAGGATTCAGCCAAAGTCTGCCAAGATAGAGTCTATTTATGAAAGGCTTTCCAGATTACTAAAAATGCAAATGGTCTGTCCAAATGAGAAACTAAGAAAAGGGGAGGTTGTAGTTCTGAATGGTATAACCAGTCTCTCATGGAAATTATTCTGTTGTGTCTTTGTGTGCATGTATATGTGAGTTTGTGTGCACATGTGTGGATGTGTGTGCACTCATGTACACATGTGTGTGTGTGTGTGTGTGTGTGTGTGTGTGTGTGTGTGTGTGTGTGTGTGTGTGTGTGTGTGTGTGTGTGTATGTGTGCATGTCCGTGTATACATGCAATGCATTTAGTTAATTCCTGTGACTAGGCTAGCTGTAAGGCACTGGTCTCAAAAAGAGGAGGTGAGTCTCTAGGGGACTAATGTTCATAGCCATACTATGTAGCTGTTCAGTGTGAACTTCATTTGGGTGTGGCTGGTGTAGGTCATATCCAAAGGAAGAAGTCTTTCTCTGTTGGATTATTTTAATACCAAAATCCATTTGTTCTTCACTTATTTATACTTCTATTTAATTTTGTTTTCTGATGATTTACTTGTTTTCTTTTTGGTCAGAACAGTGGTACAAATCATGGGTTATACCCTATGTTCCTGATATTAACTGGTGGTGATGGTGTGGATTTAAATCCCATACCTCTATGACATGACATCCCTTACTTTCTTCTTTACCACAGCCCATTCATAAGCATGCCAATTAACTGCCCTTTCAAAACCACTCTTCTCTGTGTCCTTTCCCACATTCTAATTTTCTTGCTCTGCATTTCTTTCATCCTTACTAACCTCACCAGTCCTGCACTATATCCTGCCTCAGATAAATTCAACATAGTTCCTCTCACCTTATTTCACACTTCTACTGCCCTCCTACTACTATTGTTTTAACATCTCGTCTCATCAAGCCAATTCATTATCCCACTTCAGTAATAACAAAAGTTCCACTAGCAAAATGGGTACTAACCACACTTTATCTTCCCACTCAGTACAAATGCTTCTGACAACTTCTGTAGTCACATTGTTTATTTCCAAAGGACTTTAAATTAGTAGCTTGTACAAAATAAGTATTAGAAATAAATTTGGCGTGCTTGAATCTTGGATAAACATACAACATGTAGATATTCTTGATCAAACAGCTGCCTTTCATATTCCTTGCAGCAAAAAGTGTGAACTAAAGATATGACAAAAGAAGAGATGGAGTAATCCACCTAATCAAATCCAAAAAGCTACACTTCTCAACAATCATTATCTCCTGCAATAAATTCAAACATGAATCTACATGAGCCTGTACTGAATATCTAATTTGTGGATATCTAAAGCTGAGACAAAATAAACACAGAATAAAACTACACAAAGCAACTACCAGCACAAGACAAAAAATACATACAAAAGCAGTACAAACCAAGTTGCTCTGTAGCTCAGTGGGCAGAGTGTTGGTTTTGTAAACAGTGAGCTACAAGTTCAAGCCCTCTTAGAGGTCACATCAGGTGGTGTCTTCATTTCTCAAATACTTTCAAGCCTCCAGTTAAATTGTTCAAATCTGGCAATTAGCATAGAGGCAGTGAGCTGTAGTTCTTGTGGTACAAGGTTTGATTCCCTCAGATTTCACTTGCCTACTGTGTGACCTTCAGCAAGTCATTTACCCAAATTTCAGTTTTGTTTACTGAGACTTTGGGCTGGGATCTTCAATGGTCCCCTGGATTGCTAGCCAAGTAACTACATGTAAACCAATGAATAAACAAAGGATAATGTCACAAGAAGTAAGAATGACTGGATATAGAAATGTGTTACTTAGTTAAGCAAAATATTTTCCTTGAAGAGAAACAAATCATCCTTATTATCTAATAAGTTAATATTCTGTCTTATAGGAGGGCTAGAAAGAATTGAAGACTTAACCATCAATACTGAAGCATTTGCATTCAAAGACTTGTGTCAGATGAAGCTGCAGATTTTTTAATCCTTTTTGGAATTTTACTAAGTTTATTTCTACTTTAAATGGGTTACTAATTCCCACATGCATGAACAACAGTGAAGAAAGTCTTTTCTCCCACTGTGAACTCAAAAGAAGACATTAAAAGAGGCCAGTATGTTTGTTGACCATGTTAGTCCCATTAGGCCTGTCCTATTTTCAGGATTCAATTGAGTTGGTATTCATACTGACTGCTGCAGTAGGTGGAGTGGAGACTAAATTTGCCATAGGTGTGAATGTGCATGGATATGTGTGGTACGGCAGAATATCTTTTGCAGGGTTTCCACTCAGTGGTGCAAAAATTGGCTCTAGCTTATAGTCACTGTTGATGTGATACCCTGACCCTATATGTAGAAATGGAAAAAAGGGGCCATGGATGGTTGGATAGATAGGGTAATTTGTCCAAAACACTGGGGTAATGTTTTTTTTTTGTTTGTTTTGTTTCTAGATGGAAAGGGGAATGAAGAAGAACTAAACCCAAACATAAAACTACTGTTCAATCTCAGCCTTACTACAGGATATGTACCCAAAGAGTGGCGTACAGCAACAGTGGTCCCTCTCCACAAAGGTGGTGCCTCAAAGGATCCTGGAAACTATCGCCCCATAAGCCTGACTAGCTTGGTCTGTAAAGCTATGGAAAGGATCATCATGGACCTCATAAATAAAGATATTGGGGACCTACAGACACTGGATCCTACCCAGTTCAGCTTTGTTAAGGGCAGATCCTGCCTCTTAAACCTGGTCGATTTCTTTGAAACTGTCACCAAGGCCATTGACGAGGGGAAGGTGGTCCACACAGCCTACCTGGACCTCGCAAAAGCCTTCGATACAATACCCCACTCGGGCATTATAGATAAGCTCACCAGCTTAAATATAAACCCCTATGTCACTAGATGGGTTGCAAACTGGCTCAAGGACAGAACCCACATGGTTAGAATTGCTGGAGCCATGTCAGACTCCAAACCAGTTACAAGTGGCATCCCACAAGGCTCAGTCCTGGGACCTCTCTTGTTCAGTATATATTTCTCGGAGGTACAGGCTAACACGGAAGGACTGTGGCTGACCAAGTTCACAGATGACTGCAAACTGGGCACCATAATCGACTCTCCAGCCGACATAAGCATCCTACAAAAGGGCCTCATAGAAACAGACAACTGGTGCCAGAGCCATGACCTCAAGCTAAATGCCAAAAGTGTATAGTCATCCCCTTCGCAAAACAAAGTGCCCACAAATTACCACATAGATGGTAATCCATTAAGTACGGAAGAAGTAATTAGGGACCTGGGGACCCAAGTTGATAGCAATCTCTCATTCGACAACCACATGGCCAAAGTGGTTAGAAAAACATTTTATATAGCCCACCTAATCATGAAGGGATTCACATCTAGATCAGGGAGGTCATCGTGCCTCTTTACTCATCCCTCATCAGGCCCATAATTGAGTACAATGCCCCTTTTGGGATGTACCTTACCAGACACCTGCAGCAAATGGAAAGACCCCAAAAGTACCTCACCAAGAGGATCAAAGGGCTCAAACAGATGCCATATGCTGCCCGGTTAAAGAAACTTCAGCTCTACTCAGTGGCATACCGCCTGCTCAGAGGCGATCTGTGCCTGACGTATAAAGCCATGTCCAACCCAGAATTAATGGACATGCTGCACCTCAGAAAATCCAAATCCCATCGAGCTACGAGCTCGAGAGACTTGAACCTCAGCACTGAAATAAATAGGACATGCTGGAGGGACAGATTCATAACCCAGAGGCTCCCTTCACTCTGGAATAAAATCCTAGTCCAGGTTAGGCAGAGTCCCTCATTGACTCTCTTCAAGAGGAATCTTGATGAGTGGATGGGAGATCGTAGATTTACTCCGGGTGTCACTTCTGTGTCACTGTTAGACAGAGGCACAGTATAATAACCTCGAAAAATGGCATAGCAAAATTAATTTAAAATGGTTGGCGAAAGCCAAACACACTCTAGCTAGGCTTGTAAATGCCCTAGGGCAGATAGCCTAGTATGAACCTATGAACCTATAAGATAGACATAGATGGCATGGTCGCTGAGAGGACTGGCAATGATTTAGAGGAGACTGTCATGGAATTAAAGGCTACACATTAACATTCTGAAAATGATATCAAATGCTACTGAAACTGATAAAGATTTGCTGAAAGCTTTCAAGATCTGAATAACAGAACATGTTTGAGATGAGATCCTGTAGTATTATAACATCCAGGTGATCATGCCCTCTAGTTGAACATCAAATAGCTGAGGCTCCCAAAATAATGCCAGTGCATCTGTATATGATGCAGCATCAGAAGACACCAACCAGGGAGCAAAGAGGGGTGCAGCACTGAAGTGATGTGCTGTTGAGGTCACTAAGAACAAACTAGAGTTTTGACTGACCTTTGTTGCTAGAGAAAAAGGTAAAATTTAAATATAAGGAAGACAAACTCCTAACAGATACATTTTTGTACTACAGTCCTAATCTTTAGAGCCTAAATGCTAGCAATATTTATACTGTAATCTATTTGGGTCAGGAAATGCTCTATAACATTTCATTTGAAAAAGTTTTGGTGTTAAACCAACCATTTATGCAACTGTAATTGACCCCCTGAAGCCTCATCCACTCATTATTTCTACACCCCATCTGTCCTGGACAACATAAACAACACGCACTAACTATACCTATCCATGTATGAGGAATTACCTATCTATGAGTGTAGTATGTACGTGTTTATATATATATATGCTCTTTCATGTATATTTGCTTGAATGAATATATATGGAAACTTAAACATTTATATACTTATTCAGTTGTGATATATCTTGCAATGCTCTACCAGGTTCTTATCTACTCTCATTGTATATTTTGTACACTTGTATTTTCAACCAAAAGGGGTAATATCCTCTTATTATATACTAACTGCTGTAAAGTCTACAGTCTGTATGGTATTACTCTGTAATGTCGCTTTTGTGAAATTGTCTTCTGTCTATAAACCTATGGAGTTTTTCTCCCCAGGACTCTGCTGAAAATGGACACTTGTCCAGTCAGACTATCCTGGCAAACAAATGTTAAATAAAATAAATAAATAAACAGAGGTGTGGTGCAATTTGACAGAATAAAAGGAGTTTATACATAAAATTACTATATAATACACAGATCTCTTTTAACTAAAAGATTCTGAGTCTTTTTTGCACTCTTCACATCAATGAAATCATGGTTAAAAAAGTTTCAAAGTATCATTCCAGTGTACAAAATATTAACTTCAAGGTTATTAATCTGCACTGTACAGTACATACTGACAGGAAATGTAAAAAAGGAGGTGGTGTTGTCATTTTTTACCCTAAAAACACTCAGCTTAGCTCCTACTAACACATCACTCCCCAGTTCAATAATGCTGAACTAATTAGCTCCTTCATTGTGCTTAAAAATCATAACTGCCTCTTCTTAAAGATATATGGTCAGATTCCTGAACGCCTGTAATAAGTGCACAATAATTGTCACAATCTGTATTCAAGAACATCCCTACCACGTTTTGTGTGCTGTCTAGTCACTCATAAAGATTAGACTAAGTATAGATATAGACTGCACATTCAGGTAACCTTTATAGATCCCCCTCGATATTTGAGTTGCAAGAAAATCAGTAGGAAAACTAAAATTAGGAGGAAGAAGGTGTGAGTTATGCTTGTGTTGTCTATTCACTCAGAATGGTAAACACTTAGTGTAGGTTTTCACAAACCCGTCCCATATTTTCCAGAGTAGCTACTTAGTAACATCTCTCTGGGACACAATTATTTGAAGAGACATTAACAAAGACTGGAAGTCAGTCATCATGAACAAATCTCAACACTCAATAAAGTTATAATGGATTCATCCAATGTATCACTACCCCCCAGCAGGTATAGTAAGTCACACAATAACTCACCAGTCATAGGCTAGATTCTAGCATCTTACCCTAGTAAATTGCATCCACTGTCATTCTCTCATTCACACTTAGTAACCATCTACCAGTGTATGCTGATATACGTCCCTTGTGTATCCCAAAACAAAGCCACTGTAACAGAGTTTGCAACATCACAAAAACGTGATAAACAATCATTCATATCTGCCCTGTAATCATGCAGAACATATTGAAATACCTACCATTAGATGATGCAATATTAGAATTTAATGAGATCTTTCTCAATATACTTAATTAGGGTTTCCACCTTTTCTGAGGCTGTAAACTGAACAAAAAACACATCCCCTGCAACACCCGAAACTCCACCCAGTGTCCCCTTTTTTTCTTTATCTAATAAACCCCTATGTCACTAGATGGGTTGCAAACTGGCTCAAGGACAGAACCCACATGGTTAGAATTGCTGGAGCCATGTCAGACTCCAAACCAGTTACAAGTGGCGTCCCACAAGGCTCAGTCCTGGGACCTCTCTTGTTCGGTATATATTTCTCGGCGGTACAGGCCAACAAGGAAGGACTGTGGCTGACCAAGTTCGCAGATGACTGCAAACTGGGCGCCATAATCAACTCTCCAGCCGACACAAGCATCCTCCAAAAGGGCCTCATAGAAACAGACAACTGGTGCCAGAGCCATGGCCTCAAGCTAAACGCCAAAAAGTGGGCCTCAAGCTAAACGCCAAAAAGTGTATAGTCATCCCCTTTGGCAAAAACAAAGTGCCCACAAATTACCACATAGGTGGTAATCCATTAAGTACAGAAGAAGTCATTAGGGACCTGGGGACCCAAGTTGATAGCAATCTCTCATTTGACAACCACGTGGCCAAAGTGGTTAGAAAACATTTTATATAGCCCACCTAATCATGAAGGATTCACATCTAGATCAGGGAGGTCATCGTGCCTTACTCATCCTCATCAGGCCCATAATTGAGTACAATGCCCTTTTGGGATGTACCTTACCAGACACCTGCAGCAACTGGAAAGACCCCAAAAGTACCTCACCAAGAGGATCAAAGGGCTCAAACAGATGCCATATGCTGCCCGGTTAAAGAAACTCCAGCTCTACTCAGTGGCATACCACCTGCTCAGAGGCGATCTGTGCCTGACGTATAAAGCCATGTCCAACCCGGAATTAATGGACATGCTGCACCTCAGAAAATCCAAATCCCATCGAGCTACGGCGCTCGAGACTTGAACCTCAGCACTGAAATAAATAGGACATGCTGGAGGGACAGATTCATAACCCAGAGGCTCCCTTCACTCTGGAATAAAATCCCAGTCCGGATTAGGCAGAGTCCCACATTGACTCTCTTCAAGAGGAATCTTGATGAGTGGATGGGAGATCGTAGGTTTACCCCGGCTATCACTTCTGTGTCACTGTTAGACAGAGGCACAGTATACTAACCTCAAAAAAAGGCATAGCAAAATTAATTTAAAATGGGTGGCGAAAGCCAAACACACTCTGGCTAGGGTTATAAATGCCCTAGGGCAGATAGCCTAGTATGAACTTATGAACCTATATCGGACTTCCTTGCGTTACTCCTTTTTTTTTGCCTTTTTTTAGAATATATTGGACTACACTGCATCATATTAGCAATACAAACAGAAGTTGTTTTTTCACTAACTCTGTTCACTCTGTTAAACAGAATACCAGAGTTTGTACGGTGCTTTCTGGACTAGTGGAGAATCATTTTAATTTCTGGATAGTCTGGAAAATACTAACTAGGTGACAAGCCTATACTCAACAAAATGGTCCCCATGATCAAAAAAAGTGTAAAATTAAATCCTGCCCCATAACTAAGTAGTTTGAGGAAGCACCCTACTTTGAGATACACCAGGCACCCATGCAAATCTTGGAGGAGTCTATATACCCTTATTGGTCGGTGTTTGCTCACCATAAAGCCTAGCAGCCCTAGGTCAGAAAAGTGTGTGTAGGTAGGTTTCAAAAAAATCGGGGGCCTTAGCAATGAGCAGTGAAGACTCAGTTTTAAAAAAATGTATATAGTCTAAGTGGTTTGTAACTTCTGCTATAGGCTCTAGTCTTAGACCAACATTTCTTGATATAACTGTCCACAACAAACATTATTATGCCAATAACTTAATTTTCTACTCTACTTATTAATGCAACTTGAATGACTTGTGTAAGTCCAACCTTACTTCAGATATTTATTGTGTACTCATGCATATTCGTGTCCCACTACAAATGTTTATATATAATATATCCAATTTCAGCATAATATTGTTCATGTAATGTGAACCAGTTCAATGTGTTACTGTGTATCATTTTCTAGTAATGTACTGTCAGATACGACACTACTTTAATTTAACTGTGATCATTTACATTGTATGTGGAATTATATTGTACCAATGGGGCTTTTCTCCCTGGGCCTCTACTACAAAGGGACCCTACACCCAGTTGGACTTCCCAGTCAGCAAATAAAAATAAATAAATATTAACTGCAGGGTTGTGAATGGAAACTTAATCTTGTAAACTGAAAATTTCCAGCTTGGTCATATTATCCATTTCCCAAATATGATATATATATATATATATATATATATATATATATATATATATATATATATATATATATGGGTCTACCTGACATTGCCGACACTCCAGAATGCCGACAAACATATGGCCGACACCATATGATCGACATTTGGAATGCCGACAATGCGGAACCGGCATCTCACTATAGTGCGGAATGGAAAGATTTCCATACCTGCACTGTAGTGCAATCTCGGACTTGGTAGATTAAAGTTACTGGGGGTGTGGGAGCGGAGCCCCCCCATGGGATGCAGGGGCCCCCCTGCTAGCAGTTGAAAGGGAATTTTCTGTTCCTTTTTCATGGTATTATTCTGCTGTCGAGATTTTGGCTGTCGGTCATATGGTGTTGGCCATGTGGTTGTCGGTGTTGTGAGCTTTCGATCTTGTCAGGTAGATCCATATATATATAGAATATATAAGTGGGGGTGTGGGGGGCTGCTTGTTTCTAGTGTAGGTTAGTTTTGTTTGTGTGTGGGGGGCAGTTGTGTGTATGTGTGTGTGTGTGTGTGTGTGTGTGTGTGTGTGTGTGTGTGTGTGTGTGTGTGTGTGTGTGTGTGTATGTAAGTGTTGGGATTTTGAATTTTGCGGTTATGGGCATTCGGGATTGTGGTGTTTTGGCTTTATGATCTCGATATTCTGAAATTCGGTATTTCAGAATTTTGAGATTATAAAGTGAACCTATATATATATATATATATATATATATATATATATATATATATATATATATATATATACCATTTATTGTTTATTATTTAAGTGACTTTACCTTATTATGACTACACAAAAAGATGTTGCTATGTGCTGAACAGTTCATATAATTAATGCTTCTGATAAAACTGATGCGAGGTGTGAGCTGGCACGTGGATACTCAAATAACTAACAAACTTAAGCAAAAGGGACATTTTTAGATGGACTATGAAATAACTGAATTTAGTGGTAGAGTTTTGTTTAATGATTGTAAAAGGAAAATGTTTGTTTTTTTTTCCCTGCAATTGTTTTCAATAAGACGAAATGCCAGCACCAATATCCTGTTTTAATGCATTGGCATTTTGATAAATTGACATATATTCCTCTCGTCACAACTCCCCATTATTTCTAGTCTGTCCTCTGGCTGAGAAGTACATTCTAGAGCCCAGACAATGAAACATTGCAGAGATGCCCATCTGTCTTGTCTCCTGAATAAACAGGTTATCTTCTCCGTACTGTTATGTGATCCATTTCCAAACTGTATGTCATCATTTTACCTATATTCAATCTACCCAACCCTTAGTTTATTTTTGGTGAGTTGATTTCACTCAACAGAACTAACCCAGGTAAACCAGTTTGTACAGCTGGACACCAGCCAACCAGTAGCTTTCTGACCCAGGGATGCTAAATTTTATGGTGAGCACACACTGACCAATAGGGGTATGTAGACCCCTCCCAGTATTTGCATGGATGCCTGGTATAGGTCCGAGTAGGCTGGTTCTTCAACCTGCTTAGCAGCCATGCTCCTTTTGGTGGCATTAGTCAATGTGACCAAATCATCTAGATCCAGTTTTTACACCTCTGAGTGGCTAGTCATGATGTGGCACAAAGTCTGGGGTCTGTGTTCTCCTACTGAAGAAGGTTGTGTACTACAGTTAATGCCTAAAGAGGTCCATCCAGGTGACTGTTCTCCTGACAGGCTCCTCTTGCAGTCTGTGATATAGCCTATGACTCCCTTCATTTTAAGTCCATTCTGTTGACAGACCCCAATTTCAACTTGGAGAGCTCAGTTTTACCCAGTTCTTAAAGTCCTTGAAGCAGAAACACCCAGCATGGTTTTGAGAGGGGGGAAAATCCCACTCACATATAGACAGAAAGTAAAACATAAATATAACATTTCCCCAATGACAACCAAGAACAGCAGATGAAAGGCAAACGTTGCAGTAGCCTGGATTCCACAAACTCAGTCAGGCAGTCAGTATATGTAGAAATTTAATCTGCAAATAAACTAAAAACACTTTTAGTTTATTTGCGGAGTAAATTTCTACATATACTGACTGTCTGACTGAGTTTGTGGAATCCATGCTACTGTAACATTTGCTTTTCATTTGCTCTTCTTGGATATAGATGGAAAGTGTACACTTTGTGTAGACCATGACCAGAGGACGAGATCATAACCTAGACCTTGTGTTTATGAGGCAAAGATCTGAACCATTACATTACCATGTTAGGAAGCCTGTTACATAATATAAAAAATCAGTAGTGCAGAAATGCACAGCTGGCTAACCAGCACAGAGTGCAAACCTATGATTTGATAAACAAGAACAATGAGCGATATTTACACTATTTTCAATTATGAGGTCAACAAAAAAGTGAGTGCAGGTAGGTTTCTCAGACTTGGTGTTGTCAATAACCGTACCAGTTCTCCTGTCACCTGTGTGGAACTACATCAAAGGCCTTGCTGAAGCCCTGGTAGACCACGTCTACTGGTTCTCCACTATCAAGTTTTCCTACAACCTAGTCACAAACTTGAATCAGATTTAACTGACAGCTCCTTCTGGCCATGAATCCATACTGGTTGCTCTTCTGGAGATTGCTGTCCTCTGGAAATGTTACCAGTCTTCACATCAGAATCCCATCAATGATTTTTCTCTGCCACTACTGTTTATTTATTTTTTTGTTTGCTTGTTTCTTTATATTTGGTAATTGGGTAGGTGGATTGGTTAAGAGACCCTGATTTGTATTTAGTAACTAGGTAGGCAGATTTCTTAATTGACACTTTTTAACCATGACCTGAACTCCCAAGCTGAAAACAACTGAGGCACATTCAAAGATACAATCAAAATTGTAGCCAGAGTTACAACAGTTACATTCAAAGTTATAGTGACAGTTACAATGGAGATACATTCAAAGTAGCAATCACAGTTACAACAGAAGTAAATTAAATTCTAGAAGAAAAGAGGCAAAACAGAATATGAAGCTAAGGACTGCTGACATCATGATCCTGTGTTGGAAACACAAGAGAAACATTGCATCAGACTTTTCCTTTATTCCTTCTGCTGCTTCAGGTAAATGTGTTCTAAAGGGCAGGAAGGCTTTGAGTAACAATGATTTCTAAGGCATCTGAAGTCTGTCATTATATCAGTGTGAATTCATTGTTATTACAGATGCACAAGTTAATACAAAGTCAGGTTGCAAAATGAAATCAGTGGCTAAAAGAATGGAAGTAATAATTTATGTTTACGGTAGTAAATACTTAAAAGAAACCATTAGTGTTTCAATAGTGCACATTCACAAGTATACCATGTTGAATGCCGTAAAAATAGAAAACATTAATATTGTAAAACCAAAAAAGTATATGCAAGGTATTTACAAATGTAAACCCTGACGACACATTGACTAACATCTTAAATGACCACACTCATTTACAAGTGGCTATACATCCAATGGATAAGTACAGCTCATACAAATATATAGAGAGTGGCAGCAATGACTGAGGGGTTGAGTAAATAGAAATAAAAATTAAATATTTCTGGCATCAAACCAAGACATGCAGCAATGTATTTTATGGTAGTGCAGTTCATGTTAAAGAAACACAGATGATAAGCATCCATTTATCCATGTACCCATTATCACATTATCCCTAAAATAACAACCCTGGAGTTCCCTGGTTCTTTCCTGCCCCCCCCCCCCACAGTAGTATCCCACTAGCCATCTTCCATTGCTTATGTATTTTTACATTAGACAGTGAGCTACTGAAGGCCTCCATTAAAGGGTCTGAGAACACACAGAACAGCTTTCTGATTATACCATGAGGTAGCCTATCTGGCCTTGGACTTTACTGCCTCTTTTCTCTTCCACCTTCCCTATCCTAGTGTCTTTTCACTGTTCTCCAAATGTTGCCCCACCTCCCTCCCAGTATAACATCCTTTCCTTACTTTCTTTAATGATGGCTGAAGCAAAGTATTCATTCAGTTCCTATGCTTTTTCCAGATCTTCTGTAATTTCCCTTCCACCTTTGCCAATTCTGGCAATTTCTGTCTTTCCCTTCATACTTTCTGCTGTGTAACCTCATGATTCCTTCTGCTAGCTCTATTTCAAATTTGCTGTTGTATTCATCTTTGTTGCCCTTCTGCTAGCCTGTTTGTACTGTGCCTCTTCCACCTCCTCACTTCTTATTTTCCACTTTCTGTACTTCTTATCTTTTGACCTAATTGTTAGCCTGACATTCTTATGTAGTCACATTGGTCTTCCTTTTTTTTGTCCTTTTGTATATTCCTCACACTTTTGTCCATAATCCTGAGTAATGCATCCCTGATCTATTCCCTTGACTTGTTTACTCCCTTATTTCTCTCCCAGTCATCTATCTCATCCTTGAATATGCATTCTTACCTCTACCCCTACTGTAAATCACAGAGTGGTATGATCCTTGTTAGCTAACAGTGCCCTGGCCTGGGTATTTATAACCCCCTCTACACTGAGTAGGACTACATGGAGTCCATGGTATCTTTTGCCTACTTTGTTTCATTTCACAGATATGACACACGGTGCTTTCTGTAATGATTCTCTTTATGATCACAGATCCCACAAATACATCACAGAGTTCCATTGGACATCTTAATCCCACATTAATGTTTAATAAGAATCTCTTCAATGTTTAGAATGCTGTCCTTTCTGGTACAGTCCTGCACCAGTTTGCTCATCCCCTTATGGTCCAAAATCTCAGTCAACTCTTACTCTGTCTGTACTTCATGCTTAGTATCTGTCACAGTGCTGCTGACAGATCTAAATCCCACATGAGTACTATTCTCTTCCTCCCACACTACACCTGTACTTGCACTTCCATCCTCCTCCTCCTTTAATGTGACCAATGGACAGTATATAATATCAGTCCTCCACCTTCCCCCTTCCCCTATCATAAATGTCAAGGCATATAACCTGGGGCCTGACGTGCCTACTCACTAGCCCCATTTTTTGTTGGGTGTACTTCTCACATAAGAACAAAACTCAGATGGTCACCACAACATTTAATGGTCGTACAAAGCTTTTGAGTATAGCTCTTCCTCACTGTATAAAATCAACAACAAAGTATACCATTTTTAAGAAACAGTTCAACCAATCCACTCAAATAGCCAATTAATCTTAATTGGCTTAGTTAAAGTGCCCTATCTCCTAAATACATATCAAAGATAATAAAAATGTTTATAAAATACATAACAACTGTATGTGTATGAATAATACATTATATATATATATATATATATATATATATATATATATATATATATATATATAAAAAGACATATGTAACATTTTAACAAATTATTCATTTAAATATGACACTTAAAAATCTTAAATTAGTTAATGCCTCTCTCTTAGAACAGGTTTAATACTAGTAGCAGAATTAAGCCCTGGGTAGCTATCTGCTCGAAAATAATTGATCCATTTGTACTCCATTAGTTAATTTCTATTCACTAGGTCTCCACCTTTAGGATTCTGATGAATTACCTGTAAAATCCTAAACTTAAATTTATGTATTGAATCATTACTGAACATATATTTAGCCAGGGCATTTGTTAAAATGTTCCTTTGCATATCTGATAAATGTGAACTGATTCTTTCTTTTAGTTTTTCGTTGGTCTTTCCTATAGCAAAACAGTTGCATTGGGTATAGTTGGCAAAATAAACCACATTTGATGTCTTACATGTGCCCTTGGCCCTAAATACAAACATTTTCCCACTTAATGGTGTACAAATTAATTATCCATATTAATGTCATCACAATGCATACAATTCAAACAGGGTAGTGTCCCTGATTTTTCCATAGGTGTCTTAATAGCTTTCCTCATTTTAACATCTTTATAACATAATAATTGTTTGAGGTTATTTTCTCTCATATATAAAGCTTGGTCTATGCCCTATTAACTCATTAAGGTTTGTATGACCATTAAACGTTGTGGTAAACATCTGGGTTTTGTTCTTTTGAAGTTCTTTGGCTGATAGGTGCTTTTTTTGTTTTGTGTTCTTCTCACACCTGATGCCCTCCTTTAGGTAAATAGTTACTCTCCTTCCATCTTTTACCACTCTGTCATTCCTGAGTAATCTATCCCCAGGCACTCCAGGTTCCCATCAACCCCAACTTTCTGCATCAGTTCTTGCAGCTCTCCATTTTCATATCCAAATATTTGCACTGCAGGCTAACACTATCCAAGCATTGGTCCGAGTCACTCTTATCCATTTTTCTGCTGTTCTTTATCTCTTTTTACATTCTATCTACTATCAGAATACTCACCCTCCTTTTTCTCTGTGACATGTTCTCCTCCCTTCCACTTATTCATGTTCCTTTTTAAAAGCTCAGGAAATGAAATATGTTTTTCTGATTTTATCTGAAATGTATTTCCTTAACCGAATAACATCACCCAATAGACCCAAGTGTTTTTTTTTTTTTTCAGATGGACAATTAAAGAGGTTTGCTGCAGTCTCTTGCATAGGGGGACTCCCACAGTATCTCAGTGGAGACCCACAGAATTAAATAAAAGCATACAGGGTAAAGACCATTTATAATATTTAGACTTAGCTCCCGTTCAATTCTCGGCTGGAGCGCCTTCTGTGTGGAGTCTGCATGTCCTCCCCATGGTCAAGTGGCGTTCGAAAGACATGCGTGAATGGGCGTGCCTTCGTTGAAGGTTGGGCATCGAGCTGGCACCTCAGCACCGTAAAAATCTACTGCCAATCATTAGCAGACTGGAGTTTTGCTGTGGTGACCCCTAACCAGGAAAAGCCGAAAGAAGAAGAACAACAGACTTAGCAAATATAGCTACTGCTGTATGTACGGTAATACAGAACAGGAATAACTTGACATAATGAAAATTATAGGAGTGTTAAAGGACAGTGGTTTAGTGGATTAAACTGAGCTGTTAGGTTATAATCAAACTATAACTTACTAATTTGATACTGATTTACATAACTTTCTGTTGCAAAGAGTATACCGAGCAAGTTATGTAAGCAGATTAAAACTCATAATGTTCCCCTGATACAAGGCATGTATTTCTCATGGGTCTTACCTTGTTAAAACCATAAGATCAAAAATGTACTCCTTTAGAAAAGTCTTAAAGAGATTTGTGGAGCCTGCAGGCTTAGAACATGCACCTAAGGTTAGGTAGAGCAGCATGTTTCGTAACTATGATCTGCCTTCAGCTTAGTGATGGGAACTCTCTAGAATGAGGATCTCTACAGAGGTCCTGCTAGGCTACACTGTATGAATATTGAGTACCGTACTATAGCTGGATATATTATGCTGACCACCTGTTTGGGACATATGATGGACAGTGATGCTAACAAGTATGAGTAGTTGGTGCTGATACCGGTGGACCATACAACATGTCATATTCGGCAATGGGGGAATTGGGTGGAAATGGTTCTGTAAGAAAAGACGCAAAACAGAATATGAATCTAAGTACTGCTGACGTCATGATCCTGTGTTGGAAACACAAGAGAAACACTACATCAGACTTTCCTTTTATTCCTTCTCCTGCTGCAGGTAAATGTGTTCTAAAAGACAGGAAGGGTTTGAGCAACAATGATTTCTAAGGTCTGTCATTATATTAGTGTGAATTCATTGTTATTACATATGTCTAGGGTGGTAAATACTTGAAAGAAGCCAACAGACCAGGTAATAATATTAAACTTTTCTTGGATCATATGCATTATTAAAAAGAAAAATGAGTATTACAAAAGTTAAATATGTAAGGAAAAGCTGATCCTACCAGCAGAGTGAACAAAGTATCAACTGTGATGATGATGATGATGATGATGTTAATGTCCAGGAGCTACAAATCGGATGAAGGTCACTTAAAGGACAGCCAGAATAAGTAAGGAGAAAGTGGCCACTGACAGCTCTCCTTTCTTTAGGAATGGTTGGGAGTAATGACTTGTAATGTTGGGAATAGGAGCATACATTAGAGTAAATCACTGCTTACACACACACACACACACACACACACACACACACACACACACACACACACACACTTGGAGACATGCTGATAGTGGCATCACTATGTACTCTGATGCATCTAACAGACACACTGGACCTCTGCATCTATGATGCAGTCCTAGATACCCCATATTCTAGAGAAGCCTGTCCATCAAAATACTACTGATTCTTTTGGTAGATTCCTCTACCCAGACAGGGAATGGCATTGAAGACTGAAAAAAAAAGTCAGTGAGTGTCCTAAATAAAGGAACCTGGAGCACATGGAACAAGTCAGAATCCAGCAGGAAAAAAAATGAAAAACGCCTGTTAAAAAAAGTACGGTAAAAACAAAGAGTGCAATTAGAGTTTGTGGTTAAGAGAAGGGCCAGCACAAAGAAACACTGAAGAGGGCTCTGACATGGAATAAAAAAATGCATGGTCTATCCATTTGTCTCATTGTCATTTGCAAAAGGGAGGATGGTATTCCTTAAATAAACAACGTGAGTTTTCTGGCTAGGCAGATTATGGTCCTGTGGGACTGCACATCCAGTACTCTTCCATGATCCTAAATACACTTTGTTCAAGAAACTACAAGAGCACTAGGTTCACCTCCTCTTCCCATAACTGTCCATTTTCTGTTTATGATGGTCATGTATTTATTTATATTTGTTTTCTGGGATAGAGCAACGATGTTCATGGACGTTTTTCAGATGCAGCTCAGGAGCATTGTGTCGTTAACTGTTTTGCATGGAGTTATGCAGCTAAGCAATGGAAGCTGAGGGAATCAAACCTTGTACCACTGAACCACAGGAATCAGCTTGTTAACTCCTTAATCCTCTAAGCCATCTGCAGGAATATAATGGTAGTTAGATGCCACAAAGTAATTGGCAATGCCTTAACCATATATGTGTTGTAAAGGCCAAGAAGACCTCTTCCATCCTTATCAAGGGCAGTGTTAACCTTCTGTTCTCTCATACAGCACATATCTTTTCTGAACATTCTCGAGCTTCACCTCTTCTGTAAAACACCATACCTGTCAACTGTCTAGATTTTTAAAGAATATTCAGATTTTTGCCTCAAAATTTTGGTCTTTTCCTCTTAAAATGTGTGGTTTTCTTGCAAGTAATTGAGGACCAAAGTCATTAAATAATTACATACATTTGAGTTTCAGGCTCATATCCTCCATAAATTGTATACTAAAACAAAACCTGTCATTCTAGCAACTTTCCAAGCTGCCCGTAATTATTTATGGCTTTGCCCAGTTTTCAGGTCACTCTTTTTGTGAAATAGTGTTTTGTCACATCCCAACTCAGTCTGAATTTCCTAAAGCTGTGTTTGATGGCTCTTTGTCTCTAAGTATGTTTTCATCTGAATAATTACTTCCTGTTATTTATATTGCTATACTATACATTATTATAACCTCCAGATCCTTACAAACTGTTTTACGAAATTATCCAGAAAGCACTAAAAGACATTAAGAGGACAATACAACCACAGGAGTGATGAAGCCCTGATTATGACGTAAGCTTCCCATACTTGATTACTGGCATGCGTTCTTGACAGTTCAGGCAGTGGAAGATGGACATGTGCAGCTGATGTCAGCTTGCCCATCCTGTGAGGAAGGGAGGCTGCTGGGCCTTCCACATTGGTGACACACACTTAGCAACGAGTAGGTGGTCACCTACAGAATGAGCAGGACAAACCTGAACTGCTAGTGATACATACACACCTCTGATCTAGGTGAAGTTGATGCAGGTGTGAGAACATATCTCTATCACCTCTAATCATGCAGCTATCAAATGTTAGCAAGTTGCCTGCTTTTTATAACACCACTTGCACTACAGGGAAAAACAGATGGGTCAGTTGGGTTTCTCCAGCAAGGCTCTGACCTAGTCTATGGATGCCCTTCTTTTGACCTGCGGAATGACTGGACCTTTTGAATGCATATATGGGTACCATTGGGAAAGATACTATGGAGACTGGAGATGTGGGAAATACATTAAGGAAGGGTAGTCAAATTGGCCAAAAATGCAAGATGATTTGTTTTTTGATCATTACTTCGAACTGCATTTTTCTTTGAGAGGGGGTCACTGCAAAGGGGAGTTATCCATCATACTACTGATGTATAGAGACCCCTTAAGTTGATTTTATTAAAGGCAGGGGTGCAAGGCATGTAGACTCCTGTATGGAGTTTGCATCACCCTTTGACCCCACCCATACATACAAAAAATGTAGTTTGTTAATTTGATAGAATGCCCTTTCAAATTATATTTCATTTCAAAGTTCACTCAATGTTGATGGTGCATTTAAGGAACTACCCTCAACCTTATTAAAGATTGTTTGGTAACATATAAGCTTACTTTGTTCCGTAAGCCCTCCAATAAGGGATTCATGAAGATTCCCCAAGATCCAAATGGAAATCCCAGGGTTTGCAACTTTTTTTTAGATCCACTCCTGCATAATTCTGTATGTCATGACTGACGGACAAATGATGGGTTTAAGGTGACACTCTCCCATGAAATAATTTCTCTTTAGGCAGTCTCTTAACTTACAGTCAGTTCTTCTGAGATACATGCAGTCAAGTCTGCCATATTACTTAACACCAGCACCCTACCTGACATCCTGTTGGCCTCTTCCTCAGCCATCTTCTGTCTTTCTTCTTGTAACAACATGGTTGTCATACCATATATAACTTCCTAGTTCTCAATAAATCTTTCTTTAGCAGTATTCTGTAGCTATGGGCCAGATTCCATAAAGCTTGTAGAGTTCATCGCATTACGCCGATATCAGTGCTAAAGGTGCAGATAACAATGTAATATATACATGTCCCACAGTGAACTCAGAATACTTCAGCATATAAGGGAGTATTTCAGAAACGACGACACATTAAATATACCTTTAAGTAATCCGTAAGTAATGAAAAATAGCTGTCAAAGTGTGTTGTACACTAACAAAGTTACAAAAAAATTATCACAATTCAAGCATCCTGACAGTTTTACATACATACATACCTCCTCTTCCATTCTAGTAACTAAGTTTTCCTAACTACTCTGTATAAATGGATATTTCTGTGCTAAATAGTTAATTCGCTTTTCTGCACAATGTATTTAGCTGTACACTTGCTGTACTGTTTGATTTGATTTCTTTTTTACCTATTGTTAAACTTTGAATGTATGTGTGAATATATGTTTGTAAGTATGTAGAATGTATTTTGGAGCTTTTCTCCCCAGGACTCCATTGAAAACGGGTTCCTTGTGGCCCAATGGACTATC